>NC_046157.1:37931602-38216602 GCF_011064425.1 Rattus rattus | reverse complement strand
AAATCTAACTATTGTTTGAGAGATATATTACCTATTATTTTTTCTTTTGATAACTCTGTGTTCAGGTTCCTGGCCCATAATCTTTTTTTTTAATTTTATTAATTAATTAATTAATTTTTTTGGAGCTGAGGATTGAACCCAGGGCCTTGCTCTTGCTAGGCAAGCGCTCTACCACTGAGCTAAATCCCCAACCCCATGGCCCATATTCTGAGTAACTCTTTTAATGACTTTATTTTGGTTTTACTGATATTTGTTTGCTTGCCTTGAGTTCTTTAAATATTCTGGCTCTTAATCCTGTTTCATGTATATAGATAGAAAATATCCTCGGCCACTCTGCTGGCCTCTTCTTTTATGTTGATGTTTTATTTTCTGTATAGTATCTTTTTAGTTTTATAAAATTTCAATTATTAATTGTTGGAAATCTTGGACTAATCAAGTCTTTCTCATTTTCGGTGTACATCCATAGAGCATAAATTTCCCTCAGAAAATAACTTTCAATGTGTACCAGAAGTAATATTGTGGTTTCTTTCCATTTTCATTTAGTTCCCTAATTTTGATTTCCTTTTAATTTATTTGATTCATTCATCATTAAGTAATGAAAATTTTAATCTCAATTTGCATATTTACTAGAAGTTTAATTGCTGACAATTGTAAGTTTTATAACATTTTGGACAGATAGAACGTAATGATGTTGAAAGGGCTTTTTTTTTGGTGTTTTTGTTGTTTTTTTTTTTTGTTTTTGTTTTGTTTTTTTGCACGTGTGCGTCTGTGTGTGTGTGTGTGTGTGTTTGTCATAGGATATAGTCTATTTTAGAAAAAAGTAAACAAAAAAACAAAAAACAAAACATCTGAGTAAAAGATGTATTCTTTATTCTGGTATATTCTTTTTTTTTCTTTTTTCCTTTTTTTTTTTTTGATTATTTTTATTTACATGTAAAATGTTGTCTCCCTTCCCAGTCTCCCCTCAATAAACACTCCATGACATACACTTTCCCCTTTGCCTCTAAGAGGGTATTCACGCACCCACTCACACACTCCCACCACACCACTCTAGCGTTCCCCTTTGATGGTACAACAAGCCTCCCCTCCCATTGATGTCACATAAGGCGATCTTTGCTACATAGGTACTGAGAGTCATGTATACTCTTTGGTTGGTGGAACAGTTGTGGTATAATTTGTAGACATTTATTAAATTCATTTGATGTATAAAATCAATTGATTTTGAAATTTCACTGTTTTTCCCATATCACTTGTCTATTGAAGAAAGTGTGACTTTAAAAATATCTAGTATAAATGAATTATATTACTGCATCTCTATGGATCTAGAAGTACATATTTTTGAAATTGCATATACTAAGGTTTGGTGCATATATATTGAAGATAGTAATTGATTCTCATTTAAGTGCTCCCTTGAATTGAATGAAGAATCCATCTTTAGCTCTTCTAATTAGTCTTAGTTTGAATCCTATTTTGCTAGCTAATGGGATAGCTTATTTCCTGAATTCATTTGATAAGAGTACTTTTATCTACCTCTTTACTCTAAAGTAGTATCTATTGCTAAATTTGACAAATGTTCCTTATAAACCAATAATGGTTGGATTCGTTCTTAACCATCACACTCATCTTGTATCTTTCAATTTGAGAATTGAGGCGACTGATGTTATTACAGAAATGTGCATATTTATGATTGTAATTGTCTTGTTAACATTTGGTGGTGTTTATGTACTCAGATGTAATTTTTCTTTTAATAATTGTGGCTTTCTTTTTTTTCAAAGGCTATCTATTGTGCTAATTCTTCTACTCAGCTAGAAAGATTGCTTCTTTTACTTTCTTTAATTTTACTTTGTTGGAGTGTGTGTGTGTGTGTGTGTGTGTGTGTGTGTGTGAAAGAGACAGAGAGAGAGAGAGAGAGAGAGAGAGAGAGAGAGAGAGAGAGAGAGAGAGAGATTTGAGAGTTTCTGATTCAATGTAATGGGTATAATTATTCTAGGTTGACTATCATTGTCTAGGAGGACTTTATGAGTGTGCTATTCCATATTCTTCTGGCTTTTACAGTTTCCAATGAAATATCAGCCATTACTCTGCTGTGTTTTCTTTATATATCACTTACATTTTTCTCTTGTGGTTTTCAATACAAGTTTTTGTTATATATACTCAAGGTTTTCTCTATGAGATGCCCATACCCAAGCATAATAAAAGCAATATATAGCAAACCAGTAGCCAACATCAAACTAAATGAAGAAAACCTGAAGCAATCCCACTAAAATCAAAGACTAGAGAAGGCTACCCACTCTCTCCCTACTTATTCAATATAGAACTCGGAGTCCTAGCCAAAGTGATCAGACAACAAAAGGAGATCAAAGGGATACAAATTTTAAAGGAAGAAGTCAAAATATCACGATTTTCAGATGATATGATAGGATACTTAAGTAACTCCAAAAGGTCCACTGTATAAATGTACCATAATTTCTTTATGTATTATTCTATTGAAAAACATCTAGATTTTTTCAATTTCTGGCTATTACGATTTGAGTTGCAATGGATATGGCTGGGCACGGGTCTCTGTGGTTGAATGAAACATCACTTGGGTAAATGCCCAAGAGGAATATACCCAGATCTTGAGGTTGATTGATTCCCATCTTCATGAAGAACATTCACACTGATTGCCATAGTGGCTGCAAGAGTCTGCAATCCTCCCAGCAATTTTCCTCTTATTATATCAGCACAGGCATGTAAGGACTTCATAAAAATATCATTACTACTACTAATAATATTTACTGTTTTTAAAAACAAAGTTAAAACATGTTTAAAAACATGTTTCCTAGTATTTAGTATTTTGAAAGCTTTAGGTGTCTAGATAATAATAATAACAAAAATAAATAAATAATAAATAAATAAATAAATAAATAAATAAAACAGAAGTGTTTTACAGATGAGGAGAATAAGACACTGGCAAGTGATAACACCAGTTTTATTGTTGATTTGTCTAACTCCAATGTCAAAACATTATCATTTTCTGTTTTTGCTGACTATGTATGGACTAAGAAAATGAATGATGTTATGACATTATAATCTCTCAAAAAAACCCACAAATACATTAAAATAAAAAAATATTGCCTTTGCATATTACATTAAGATGTTTCATCATTGTTTATAAGGGCAAAGATATACACTTTAGGAAAAATTAGTGAAAAAAGGCCTTGTTTTGGGAAATATTACAAAGTTCAGCACTTCAAAACTTTGTTTTTCCTCTAATCACATTTCGGAGTAAGGAAAATTTTACCTCATAGAAATAAAACTGAATAGTTTATAAATTTAGCGTCTTAAAATCGTCCTCGCATGAAGATTTTGTCAGTGGCTCCGTCTGCACCACCTTAATTTTCCTTAGCAAATAAAATGTGTAGCTAGCTCCTCTCCTCCCTTCCTTCATTATAGATCTATCAGGGGCTGCCTTTCCCTTGTCACACGTGAACTGGTCTTTATGATTTTGGAATGAAATGTGAATTGAAGTCTCTACATTTTGTAATCCTTGCATTTGCATGCATACCAAATCCAAATCTATACAAATACATAATGAAGTTCTATTGGTATTTTCATAGGTAGCCATGACTCCTTGACCACAGTAACAACCTCAGCTGAGTACTCAGTAGCTGAGTTCAGTGAAAGCAAACTTCGATACCAAGGAGATATTTCATATTCTAACTGTAACAATCTAAATGGGGAGAATCTTAAGTATCTTACAAAACTGAGAGCACTTTACAAAATGATAACAAAACAAGGTTCATTATCCAACAATCCCCAAGTACAATAACTCTTCAGTGTGGAGGTATGGATTTCTCCAGTTGTACCTTTAAATGAGATCAAATGCTCTCACCTTAATTCATTCAGGTGAAGCATTCAGCAGTGGGCCCATAAGCCATCTAATTGGGCTTTAAGCTACAACATATGTGTAACTGCTATGTAGTAATATAAAACAAATGGAATCACCATTTATGGTGATTAGAAAATGTGAAAGTAATTTCAGACTATATTCACAGAATATATTCTATATTTAGATAAGGAAACCAAATTTCAGAATGATTATACAGCTTTTCCATGATATCAAAGACTAAACTAGAAATAATACAGGGTTTTTAAATATTATTTTCTGTTCTTGATAATTAGCAAATGCCCCATGCTCATTGTATGTTTTTTTTCCTTACTGTAGAACAAACATCTTCCACTGAATGTCCTAAAATAAATGCAAATTGTTTAATTTCTGATATTACTAACTAGTATCATTCTTATAAAAAGAACTCTGAAGATTGAAAATGGGTTGTACTGCTGCCCTGATTCTTCATGAGCCATTCTTATATTTTAACCTGAAGTAAATACATTCATTCAAAATACAGAGCCTTACTATATGTGAATCATGATTACTCACTACACACACACAAATAATTGTGAATGTGAGTACCCATTGTTAAATTGTGGCAACCTTGATTTCTTATTTATACTTGCACAATATAATAATAAATGATACTTATTACATTGTATTTGTATCTTGTGATTATTATATATATTTTACCATTTTTATAAAATACATTTGGTTTAAGTGTCAGAAGAAACTATGTTTGCTAATAAAACAAATTGAATAATTCACTTACTTGAATGTCATCATTTTTTAACCTGATATAATTATTTCAAGAATTAGTTTGATATAGTAGTTGAGTAGTTTCCATGCTTAATAAATCAGCTTGATCAAGTGTGCATAAGTGTGTGGTTTTATTTTCTGGGTCTTCAATTCTATTCCATTGATCAACCTGTCTGTCTCTGTACCAATACCATGTAGTTTTTATGACTATTGTTCTGTAGTAGAGCTTGAGGTCAGGGATGGTGATACCCCCCAGCCATTATTTAATTATTAAAAATTGTTTTTTCTGTTCTGTTTTTTCCCTTCCCAGATATATTTGAGAATTGCTCTTTCCATGTCTTTGAAGAAATAAGAAATGATGCACCTATTCATCAAGAGACTGGAGGCCCCAGGAAGTTTAGAAGTCAGGTGGGGTGGGGACATCCTTGTGGAGATGGTGTGGGGGGAGGTGGGGATGAGATATGGAATGTGGAACACTAGAGTGGTGGACCAGGAGGGGAATAACATCTAGAGTGCAAAATAAAATAAATAAATTAAAAAAATAAATATATCAGCATATACCAGCTTGATAAACTTTCTTTCCTTACTAAGGAATTAATAAGCTTGTATAATTGATGCGAGTGTTTCACGATATTGCATTCTTGACCAGAGTCTGGCATTAATTTTATAAATACTATACTTGTTATAGTTTTAATTTTTACACAATATGCTTGTTGATTAAATTTTCTGCATATGTGATAAATGTATTATTAGTTGACTCAAAATATGCATATTTGAGTGAATTAGTGACATAAACTAATCTACAGTTAAAGTATTTGAGAAACTTCAATCAAATTCTAAAAGTCATTCGGGCACTTTCTGTTGCCTTATGAAAAATCAGTCAGCTGAGTTTCTGGTTTTCTAATTGGAGACTTCAGTTGATCATTCTATGAACTAATAACACCTTCATTTAGCTATTCCTATTAAGTCTTTGCAGAATACATATCATCCACATGATTTGGGAAATTGTAATCGTTTTTCTTTTTTAATTTTATTTCTGATTCACTTTACATCCTGATCGCATCTCTCGTCCCTCCTCTCTTTGAGTCCCACCCTTACAAATCCCTCCTCCATCGCCCTCACCCCTTCTCTTCAGAGAAACGGGCCTCTCTTAGACCCCGGGACATCTAGTCCCAGCAGGTCTAGGCACATCTTCTCCCAGTAAGGCCCAACGAGGCAGTCCAAATTGGGGAAAAGGAGATCCAACGGCAGGGACACAGAGATTGTGACACTTCCATTTATTTGGGGAACCACATGAACACCAAGCTACCAATTTGCTACAAGTTTGTAGAGGTTGTACGTCCAGCTCTTGGATGCTCCCTAGTAGATGGCCATACACATTAAGCCCCCACAGTCCCAGGTTAATTGATTCTGCTGGTCTTCTTGTTGTGTCTTCTACTTCTCTGGGCTCTGCCTGACGTTTGGTTGTAGGTCTCTGCATCTGGCTCCATCAACTGCTCGATGAAGCCTCTCAGGAGATGGGCGGGAGGGGCTGGGGATTTAGCTCAGTGGTAGAGCGCTTACCTAGGAAGCGCAAGGCCCTGGGTTCGGTCCCCAGCTCCGGAAAAAAAAAAAAAAAAGGAGATGGGCGGGCTAGGGTCTTGTGCAAGCACAGGTGAGTAGCATTAATAGTATCAGAGTTGGCTCTGTCACGTGCGGTAGGTATCTATTTGGGGCAGTCTTAATTTGGCTCTTCCCTCAGTTTCTGCTCCACCTTGGTAACTTTAGAAATTGTGAGCAAGACAAATTTTATGTTGTAGGTCTTGCAGGTATATCATGCCCTCCAGTGGGAATCTAAGATACTCCCCCATTGCTTCTTCCACGACAAATCTCCATCTACTCACCAGAGATGCCCCGCACATGCCGATGTCTCATTCTCTTCTCTCTATAACTGATAACCATCCTCACTCCCTCTCTCACCTCCTCTTTTACGTATTTCCCTCTTTCCATCCACTTCTGAAGACTATTATTTTTCCCTTCTGAGTGAGATCTGTGCATCCTCCTTTTGTCCTCCTTTAGGGACTTCCTTCTGACACAGTTTATTTGTGTCTGTGGATTAGAGCATATTTATCCTGCATTTTGTGACCAATGTCCACTTATCAGTGCAGCCACACTCACTATGATATTCTCAAGTTTTACCCACTTGCCTACAAAATTCATGATTTCTTTCTTTTTATTAAATGAGTAGTTTTCCATTGTGCAGATGTAACAGACATGTATATCTATATCTACATCTACATCTACATCTATATCTATATCTATATCTATATCTATATCTATATTTATATCTATAACATCTATACCTATCTCTATCTACATAAATAGAGATGTCTTTATATCTATTTATATATCTTTATTTGTATATAGATATAGATACACAATTCTTCTGTTGAGGGGCATCTAGGTTGTTCCCAGTTTCTGGTTATTATAAATAAAGCTACTGTAAACATAGTTGAACAAGTGTCCTTGTGGTCTAGTAGAGCTTTGTTTTAGTTTATGCCCAGGAATGATATAACTGGTTCTTGAGGTAGAATTACTTCCAGTTTTCTGAGCAACTGCCACAATGATTTCCAAAGGGATTGTACACATCTGTACTCTTACCAGCAATAGAAGAGTGTTCCCCTAGCTCTACATCCTCCCTAGCATGTGCTACCGCTTGTAATTTTGATCATAGTCAAAATTTTGACAAGTATAAGATGGGATCTCAGTGTCATTTTGAACTGCAATTTCCTGATGACTAAGGACATTGACCATTTCTTTTAAGTGCTTTTTTGCTACTTGAGATTCTTTTGCTGACAGTTTTCTGTTTAGCTCTATTTTTCTCTATTTTCTCTATTTTCTAGTTTTCTGTTTTTCAATTGGGTTGTTTGTATATTTGGTGTCTGATGTCTATGTTCCATTTAAATTTTGATTAGACCTCTGTTAGATGGAGGCATGGTGAAGATCCTAATCCAGTGTATAGGTTACTGTTTGTCCTATTGACGCTGTCCTTTGCCTTAAAAAAGCTTTCAGTTTCATGATATCCCAATTATCAATTGTTGGTCTTAAAACCTGAGTCATTGGTGTTGTGCTCAGGAAGTTGTTCTGTTCTGTTGTTTGCTGTGTAAAAACACATTTATATATTAATCTTTCTTACCAGTCCAATAAATGTGCTCTTTTGTATCTTAATTCAAGACTGCATAATTTGCCATGAGATTAATAAAATATGTGATCTTGTTCTAAGAAATGTCAAGTAATTGAATTGAGTGTTTAGTTAACAATGAAGGCATTGTCTACATTGCCCACAAGTGGAGTGTTCCAATATGCTCATTGAAACAAACAAACAAACATGTTTCTCATGCATCATTTTCACAATGAGGTTTAAGCTTAATTATAATGAAATAATAATGTCTTTGATAAAAGATTATATAACATTCATAACTCATATTCATAACTTTATTATTCCTTTCTATGTGAGGTTACGTTTCTTGAATTTCAATTTACATCTAGCAGAAGAAACAGTTTATAATTCATCAACATGGAAGAACAAAAGAAATTTTCTTACATATGAAAGTTTTGAGAATATGATTTGCTAATGTGGTCTCTTCACATTTCTAATAGGTATAAAATGTAGATGTCAGAAATCTAACCAAATTCAAAATAAGACAGCCATTTTCAGAAAGAATTTTATATAGTTTTTGCCTAATTAAATTCAGTCAGTGAGAAGAAAAAATCTAGGTACTCTAATATGTGAGATTTATTTAATTTTCACATATCTGAGTCTCTTTCAAAGTTTCATAGTTTGGCAAGTAAAAACCATGATTTAGAAACAATGAATGTGTGAGTGTGTGTGTGTGTGTGTGTGTGTGTGTGTGTGTGTGTGAGTGAGTGTGTGAGTGTGTGTGTGTGTGTTCATGTGTGTTATAGATAGAGTCTTCCTTCCAGTTTATCCAGAGCAAAAGCGAGTCCATGATAATTCTACCTGACATGAGAGGAATATTAAGGTGGGAAGATCCATTTGTAATAACTTTCTAAGCATCACCATGTTGGGTTTTCACAGTGATGTGGGCTACACTTTCAGTGAAAAGAACTTGAAAAGATGTATTGTGTGACTAAGAACTGATTCTCCTTGAAAAGATGTGAGAAGATGTTGATGGAATTTACAATTATGTTCTCACTTTTGTTTGATTTGCTGTGCTATGTGAAGCCTCCAATGGATTTGTTCAATTGACCTTGATAGTAAAATCCATGAATTGTATTATTTTATTTATTTATTTTTGGTTGTATCAAGGCCAAGGTCCACCAGATGTCAGTACAATATAAATAATCCGATCTTTTATTTAAAAAGCTAAATACAGACAAAAAACTAAAACTGCCACAGAGAAAGATATTCCACTGTATTTTAAAAGATTTACCTATGACAAATGGAAAATGGGGTTGTAAAACTGGTCAGTATAAACTACAATATGATTTTAAAATAATTTACTTCTAATGGGCCCCTGTTAACATTAATGTAGTCTAATACAGCTGATGTTGTATTTCTCTTCCTGCAGTTTCATTAGCATTCAGCTACAGTGTTTGCCAGATGACTTCCTTATTCTCTGATGGTTTTATTCATTAACATTTCCACATTGCGATTTTCTCTTCATTATTTTTCTACACAAAACAGAAAGGAGGCAAACCATGAGAGCACTGTATTCCCTGACATGTTTGTTTACTTGATCACAGCTAAACTAAAGGTTAATATGTCTGACACCTACTGGCACTGAGTCGAATTCTTTATGCTAAGACTTGCCAAAAGCACTTTAAAATTATTTTTCAAAGTAGAACTTTTATTCTTTTTTTTATTGTATAGTTTATCTATTTACATTTCAAATGTTATCCCCCTCCCCCATTTCCCCCTTCCCAGATACTTCATTCATATGGACACACACACACACACACACACACACACACACAGAGTCACACACACACAGAGTCACACACAAAATATCAAACAAACTGATTCAATAAGAGAGAGAAACTTTCCATCAAGTTGGTCTTTGCCTCTATTTGTATTTGGGTTCTTCCAGTGTGCAAGACCACGACTGGATAAGGGGTAGTTATTGCCACTGTTTAACACCGGAAAAACTCTTTTAAATGACTGATATTGAGTCTCCTTCTTTTAAATATACGGTCACTTATTCAGTAATCCACTTTTGCAAGTTTAATACCCATGACTGACAATAGTTAGTATGGTACAGAATTACAGAATTGAAGAGCAAGAAGTCAAGAAACATAGAAAGCTTCACTGTCCTTCAGACTTGCAATTAATTGTCCATGTAAAATGGGGCAACCTGAGACTCCTAAGGCAGATAAATATTCAGCTTTCTCTTTTTTAAAGCAATATTACATTATAGCTTGTGTGTGTGTGTGTGTGTGTGTGTGTGTGTGTGTGTGCGCGCGCGCGCGCGCGGGCAAGTTCCGTGTGCATGTCTGATGTCAATGTGGTCAGCAGAAGGCATCTGATCCCGTGAAATGAATTGCAAAAGTTTGTGGACATTCATGTGAATTCTGGGAGTCCAAACTTATCCCTCAGGAACAAGCAAACAAACAAACAAACAACAAAAACCACAAAACAGCAGTCAGTGCTCTAAACTACTGAGCAATCTGTCTTAACCACTGAGCAATCTGCACAGCCCTTTTTTACTTTTGCAGTATTTTTCTTGCTTTAGAATATATAACATTTGTTTAATTACAGCTTACCTTTTACAGAAGTGTGCCAAGTGTGTTGAAATTTAACATTTATTTTCTGTAGGTGTTTCTTCTAATTATTTAATTCAATGGTCTGCTTTTCTTACACAATCTCTAGATCCCTAAATTCCATAATAAATAAAATGATAAAGAATCAACATCATAGCTGTTGGGATATAATTACTTATAAGAAGGTATTGACTAGCTGAGTATAAGCTGAACTGGAGTGCCTAAACATACACACACACACACACACACACACACACACACACACACACACACAAGTTGTACTATAACAACAAACTGTGAAAATCCAGGGCACCATAGTGCTGGCAAAAATAGGAATGGAGGAGAGAAAGACCATCAAAGGACAATTTCTAAAGAAGAGATTGATAATACTTATCTAAGTTCATTAATGCAATTTTTAAAGATGATGCTTTCTATATTTTTCATATATCTTGTTTATCATATAATAGTCTAAATAAGTATTAAAAGACTCTTTGTGAAATTCTACATGCATATTCATTTGTGATTTGATAAAATATAAGTAGACATGAATTTCTTTTAACTGTAAAATTGTGGTTACTTTCTCCTAGTGACCTGTGACTTCAGCATATTACAGTGACAAAAAATATTTCTTGTCACTTTCAAGACCTGTGGTTTGATTTTTTATTTGTTTGTGTTTTATTCGTCTTTAAGACAACTATCAGGTAGCTACTATGCTTTATTTTTAACCCTTCTATAAGCCTCCTTCCCATTCTCTCTTCAGTCTAAGTGGGACACTTGTTTCAGAAAAGACCTGACTATTGATCTCCCACCTTTATCAATTATACTCCATCTCATTTCAATATTAAGAAATAAAGACTACATATAAGATGTTTATTTTATTATAATTTGTATTTTGAATATTTTATTTTGAAATAAGATTTTTAATATTGATGAAATTATCTACATAAAATCTTAACAATAAAATCAGTAGATTATAAGACAATATAAAATTAAATTTAGTATAGGATTTTGAATGAAGTTATTTTATCAATTGTGGTTAGTAGTAGAGTGCATCAACTGATTTTGATGTGTCTAATATTTCTCTAAATAGATAGGTTGCATCTTATAATTTTCATACATCTTAATATCTAATGCTGCCTGAAGTTAAAGACATTGAATAAATGAATATTTTTCTACACATATATCTTTCTCAAGAGACAAAAATAGCAAACACTTCCATTTATTTAAATAGATACATGCAAGGTTAATCACCAAAATACAATATTCTTCAGATGAATGGTCAAATGACCCCCCCCAAACACACACACAGACAAATCTGCATGCACACACATACGCATACACAAGCACAGGTGCAAACACAGGGATAAATGTGAGAGAGAGTTTTGGGGAAGAAGAGGTATGGGCTGGGATTGTAAGAAGATAGAATTGGAGAGAGTTGAAGTAAAAGTGGTCACTATACGTTTTGTGCATGTGGAAGAAGGAGGAGGAGAAGGAGAAGGAAAAGAAGAAGAAGAAGAAGAAGAAGAAGAAGAAGAAGAAGAAGAAGAAGAAGAAGAAGAAGAAGAAGAAGAAGAAGAAGAAGAAGAAGGAGAAGAAGAAGGGAACTATGGTGAAAAGGTATGAACAAAATGAGAAAGAATGCTATGGAGAACTGAGACAAAGAGGTTTTTTTTTTTTTCATTAATTAGTGATTTCAAGAAACTCTGTTAAATTCCCTTTAAGTTATATTCATTTTCCTCCTGTTTAAAATAATTATACTTTTAAATGTATTCCTAAATCACAGTTATTTTTTCTTTTGTATAAAAGATGAAGACTTGCTCTACCTGAATAGGTTCCCTGAAAATAATTATAATGTCCTAAGATTCTATACATAAAAATGCATACTTCTAGCTTTGTCATAAATGAAAGCGTTCTACATTTATATTTGTGTATTTCTTGTTGCATAGAATCTTTGTATCTGGCTTTCATTAGTTATGTGCAATTTTAGACTGGAAAAATGTTTCTAGAACTTTAATATTTCCTAGTCCAAATTCTTTCCCACATAAATATTTCTCAAAAGGCAAATCAGGTAATTCATCTTCAGTGTGCCATGCAATGTTAAATCCTAGAACAAATATTTTCAATTTTCGTAATAGCAATGTATAATGCATTGATTAATTTCTGAGTTAGTATGATGGTAGTGGAAACAGTAACTGAAATATGAAAAACAATTATTAGTAAACACAGATGTGCGATGATCTCTCAGGAGAACATGCAATCAAGATATCGATTAATAGAAAACAAAAAGGCAAACAACTACTTCTGTTAGAGAACTGCTCTATGATGACGGACGCCTGATCTGTTGAAAGTTCTACCCTGCCCTTTACTCAGCAGGAACACATAATTACAGCAGCTAAAATTACAGAAAAAAGGAGTGGAATGGTTCAGCTCCTGCAAGCCAAATAAAAACAGCAGCTCTGACCTTTAAGTCAGTGGTGACTCTGTGAGCAGGGGTTCATCTCAACACCAAAAAAAAGAGATTAAATCCTTTAATCTTTGAAATGATTAAATTCATTTTTTTAAATACTACAATTATCTAGTTACACAAATAAGTGAAAACTCATGGTGATTTATCTTAACATATTCCATGCAATCCTTTAAAAACCATGGTATATGTAGAAATAATATACTAATATATAAAGTGTACACACACACACACACACACACACACACTGTCTTACCATTATATCATCCAGATTTTTAAAATGGTTTAATATATTGGAATAAAAGAAGCAATCAGTAATAGATAGTGTTTGCATAGCCAAGATGCCATCGAAGAACAGCACGCTTCCTCCTCAGTGTCAGTGTTAACAGACATTACCTACTAAACCCACCCCACACCAAGGTATAAACAAAAAGAATGAGTCAGAAGCATCAGGCCAGCAGCAATCAGTGCTGATGTATTGTGTAAACAATATCATTACATTGCCCAGTGTAACCTTTTCTCATTGTTCAAGGTACATACAGTGACAGCGCGTGCAGGACGCACAGTGTGAATACAATGACAATAGCATTTCATAAACAGGGAGGACACTTGCCACCACCAGAAGGAAAATGGGCATTTCAGATAGTGATTGCTACAGATTCTTTTTTTTTTAACTGAATCACTGGAAATGTCACATCATGTACCCCAGTCACGGGCATTTCTCAGTCCTTCCATGTTTGCCTGAAACTCATGTGACTGTGACCTCATCCCCCAAAAAGAACAAATTAAGAGAAAATTACCAAACAAACAAACACCAAATCCAATTTATGTTATCGAGGTGCTCGGTGGAGCTTGGTCAAACTCTCAGTGGCCTGCCCCTTAAATAGAGCCGGACAGTGGTGGTGCAAAAACTTTCAGATTGACAAGTTACATTCTGAAAAAAAATTTAGTCAACTATGTCTTTGTGTTCTCTCCCTTCCTCCTCACCTCCCTCTTCTCCTCCCCCTGCTGTCAATTTTACTGGTATAAAACAGAAATTATGATGTGTAAATTGAATGTCACATAGTTCCCTCTTTCCATCCACTTCCGAAGACTATTATTTTTCCCTTCTGAGTGAGATCTGTGCATCCTCCTTTTGTCCTCCTTTAGGGACTTCCTTCTGACACAGTTTATTTGTGTCTGTGGATTAGAGCATATTTATCCTGCATTTTGTGACCAATGTCCACTTATCAGTGCAGCCACACTCAGTATGATATTCTCAAGTTTTACCCATTTGCCTACAAAATTCATGATTTCTTTCTTTTTATTAAATGAGTAGTTTTCCATTGTGCAGATGTAACACACATGTATATCTATATCTACATCTATGTTAAAACATAGTTAATATGTCCTTTAATTTTATATAATGAAATTCATGTAATAAAATGATATCTACTCGAGATTAATTCATCCTCAGAATTTAATATATGATTTGTAATTTTCAGTGTCTAATTTTTATCTTTAAATAATACTTGACATATTTAGAATAAAAATAGCTATAAATTTTGTTTGAAGTCTTTGCATTAATAATTTATTTCAGATCCAATATTTTGAAAGCTTAAGGAACAAAAATTGTTTACTTTTCATTTTTTGATATTAATTTTTACTCTTTTTTTTTACAGTCCAGTATTCCCATTCTGCTCTGCCCTCTGGTTATTCCTCATCCCATATGTCCTCCCCACTCTCCAAGAGAATGTCCCCACCCCTATTCCGAGCCCACCAACCACCCCCACCCCACCGCCAAGGGCCTCAAGTCTCTCCAGGGTTTGGTGTAACTTGCTTCACTAAGGCCAGACCAGGCAGTCCTCTGCTGTATATGTGTGCAGGGCCTCATATCAGCTGGTGTATGCTGCCTGTTTGGTGGCTCAGTGTCTGAGAGATCTTGGGGATCCAGGTTAGTCAAGGTTAAAGTTCTTTCTATGGGGTCACCCTCCTCCTCAGCTTCTTCCAGCTTTTCCCTAATTCAAAGTCGGGTCCACAACTTCTGTCCATTTGTTGAGTGCTAGTATCTGCATCTAACTCTTTTAACTGCTTGTTGGGCCTCTCCGGGGTAGCCATGCTAGGCTCCTGTCTGTAAGCAGGCCATGGCATCAGTAATAGTGTCAGACCTTGGAGCCTCTCCTTGAGCTGGATCCCAATTTGGGCTGGTCACTGGGCCTCGTTTCCTTCAGTCTCTTCTCCTTTTTGTTCCAGACAGAGAGACAGAGAGAAGACATAGAGTGACTGAGACTCTGGGAGATCATATGCAAAGAACAAAGAATGAAATGGTCTATTCATTCTACTGTGGAAATTTGGGTATTTAGGACTAGCAATCTCTAGAGTATTCCAAAATTTTTATGAGGAGGTCCAACTCTCAGTTTTGTGAATGTGACTCTATTTGAAAACAAGTATTTAAATGGCAAGTGAGTACAAAAAAAAAAAAAAAAGACTTGTGGGTGATTCTTCATTAGTTGTATTTGGTGACCTTTAGAGGTGATATTTTGTTGCAGTCTATTTTAAAAGAATACCTCTTTTATCCTGTACTAGTGCTAGCACTGTAGGGATACACGTGGCATCTGTGGGATATTTTCTTCTCAGTCAACAATGCATCTCACCCACTTGGCTCTATCCCATATCACGCTGCCGATGGCTTCTTTCTGAGCCCAGCAACAACCTTTCTACCCATCTAGTTCTCAAGGCAGATTGCCACCATGCCAGACATACAGATCCCAATTCTGTGGCGGGCCCAGTGAGTCCTGCCATCACACACTCTTTTGAACTCAATTAAATCGCCACATGAAAGAACACACAACACAATAACCTCTGATCCAATTGATAACATATAATTGCGCACCTAGATAAGATATAGTTTACTCATCTAGACACACAAAATTCTGTATACATCCATCTCTTAAGAATAATCACAACAGCCTGTAAATGTGCAGAGAAGAATCTTAACATCCACCTCCATGTTCTCTCAGCTGCTCTCCCTTCTTGCTCTGGTCTCCTTCTCTCTAAAACCTTTCTCCTGCCCATCCTACATTCTCCAATGAAAGGCCTCATTTTATCCTGTACCCGCCTTCACCTGCATAATGATATTAACCTACAATATTTAGCATAGAAGAAAAAAGACACATATACCCTAAACTGAGAGGGAAGACCTTGGAGGCCACAACACATTGGCACAGTTGAGGGGGGCAGTGTATAAGTAAAGACGAACTGAATCTGGAGCTAAACTCGATGATTCAGGCACTCATAGTATACCTGAGGCGAGCTGAAAACTTATAATCCTCCAGTGTGAGTCTCCTCACACTTACGACAGCTGCCACACTGAAGAGTCACCGTCAGTAACGACATGGGGTGTGTGCTGTCGAGTTATCACGATTTCATTTTATGTTTTCCACATGATACTGGCATGCTCAAGCTCACACAAAGGTGGGTAAGATTTGCTGAGGCCCATCCAACTTGTTCAAAATCAGTCATGAATTGAGGGATGCTCTCATTCTTTCTCTACAATTAAGAATTCTGCAACCAATGTTTATAGCATAGCTCGCATGTCATGATTTAGAGAGTACAAAGAAAACCACTTTAGTAATGTCTCCCCTCCATTTCCAGACATACAATTCCTTTTATCCTGTGTTTTCTTTCTGAACTAGGCATAATTATCTGAAATAAGAATTTATGCGTTTAAAATTATATGTTTAGAAAAGAATTAAAGTAGCTCTTAAAACAGTCTTCAACTCTTTTTGTTTCCTTTTACATCACCATTTTACATATCAAGAAACAGAAACAGAATTATGTGTGGTAATTTAGAGATTAATTCTTTAGTACTATATTTTATAAACTTAATTTCTGAAAATTGATTGAAGCTTAGACATATTATAGCATGTAAATATAGTAGTATTAATTATAACTTGAATTATTTTTAATATTCTGTGATTATTTTCTTTAGGAATTTTATACACCCTAACCTACTATTGGTGGAAACAACTCTCTACACACACACACACACACACACACACACACACACACACACACACACATACACACACAGAATGAGACAGAGAGACAGAGATTAAGACGTCACAGGAAATAAACATGTCCTTACAGAAAAGTGACTTTTATCAGAGATTTAAACTTTAGTTTTCAAATTAGATACCTGAATATATATCTTTCTTCATGAAATTACTTTCCTTTGTCATTTCATTATAATAATGAGAACATACTAACAGAATATTTTATAGTAATTTTTCAGTGAACATAGCCATTGCTTGTAATTTCTTGTATGTTAATTTGTGCTTCTGTATCAACTAACAGTGAAGCTACATATACTTTATCATTCAAATCAAATCTCCTCCAAATTTCTTTAATCATTTATGGAAAATCTTTACATAAACATGCATTTCAGTAGTATTTAAATTCTTATGTGCATAGGTGTTTGTCTGAATGTATATCTGGGCACAACATGCACATATACTTCCCACAGACGTCCAAAGACAGCAAGATGGCATGCTATCTCCTGGAATTAGTTTCACAGAAGTTGAAAACTTGTATAAGAGTGATGGAAATGGAACATAGGTGTTCTGGAAGAGCAGCCACCATTCTCTAAGCCATCTCTCCAACCCATATGTTACAATTTTAAATGATAGATCAGTAAATATTCATTATATATTATTGCCTCCAAGTATACATTATGAATACCTAGTGGAACTATGAAATAGTCATTTGAGTTCTTTGTATGTTAACTTATTAATTTTGAGAGCTTCATAGGTGTGTATAACTTTCATGTTATTCCCTCTCATGCTCTACCCTTCCAATTCTGCCTTGTACTCCATCTCAAATTAATTTTTGTTATCTAATTTTGTAATTATCATTGTTATGCACATAAACCCATACACTTATGAATATATTAATACAACCAGTTCTTTTAGTATTGCTATTATGTGTATGTGTTTAGAACTGATTATTTTGTAGTGCATAGCTTATGATGGTTCTTGTCTTTGGAGAATAATGTTTATTCCTCACTCAGTAGCCAGTAATTGCTTATAATACTTTTGATCCTTTCTTCAACAATAATGGCTTACTTTTGATATCTGGAGGATAACTAAAGCTTTCTTATTTAGAGAGTTTCTTGGACTCCTTTAATGAGCTGTATTCTGAAAGATGTTTCCCATGCTTCCTGGTACATGGATATTTGTCAGATAATTTATTGTTTTTGTAGCAGCACTGTTTCTGAAAGTGACATAAATTCATATATGTATATATATATGTATATATATGAGATTTGAGAAACATAAATTGCTATGAATATTCTTCAGAGAATTAAGAAAAATGTAAAATGTATTATGTTCAACACACTGATATGACAAAATAAGATAGATTCTTAAATATTGGATCAGACATAAATGATCTGAGAATCATGAATTTATCAGTGTGTTGTGCTTATTAAATATTAGGAAGCTACTAACAAGAAATGTATGTGTCTGTTTGAAAGAATCTTTTCAAAGGAAGCTGGAATATTAGCCTGCCCAGAGAAACACACACTGCTGGACACAAACTCACACCAAGACCCTAAAAGTGGGTGGCAGTCACATGCATCAAGCCTCAGAAAATAATTTTGCTTAGTACTATTAAATTATAATGAGACCATGTCCCTAATATATGTTCAGTCTCTAGTTCGCCCCAAAATAAAATTAACCTTTTTGAGAGAAAAAAAAATGTATGTGTCCTCTACAATTCTTTTTATATATCTTTAAATAAAAAGGAAAAAGGTAAAAAACCGGTATCTAATAGTGACAATTTTACTACAGGCTTAGTTCCAGGTTTCTGTCAATGATTGAGGTGGCCATTGCTGCACGAAGAAATGGATCAAAACTAGAGGAAGGCAATAAAACAGATTCAGATACACAAATTCAAACATCAGGCAGAGCTCAGGAGTCTTATGGAAAAGTGGGAGACAGAATTCAGGAAAGTAGAGGGTTCAAAGACACCACAAGAAGACCTACAGAGTCAACTGACCTGGTCTCTTGGGAGATCACAGAGATTGAATTATGAACCAAAGAACATACAGAGGCTGGACCTAGGTTCCCTATATATTTATAGAAGACATAGAGCTTGGTCTTCTTGTGGGTCCCTTAACAACTGGAGTAGGGACTGCCTCTAACTCTGCTTCCTGCCATTGGATACCCTTCTCCTAACTACACTGCCTGGTTGAGCCTTAATAGGGCAGGAGGCACTTAGTCCTAGTGAGTTTGAATGCCCCCATGGCAGGGTAGTACCAAGGTGGTGCTTCCTTTTCTCTAAGGAGAAGGGGAGAGAAAAATGTTGTCGAGAGGATTTGTAAAATAGGAACTGGGGCGGGTGCTATCTGGATAAAAAGAATAAACAAACAAACAAACAAATTAGATATCAGTGCTGTAAAGAAGTATAAGGAAAGCAAAACAGGAGATATTTTGAGACAGAGGGAGTGCAATAAAACAGGGAAGAAATGGAGGGGCAATATAACATTAAGGTCTTTTGAAAAAGCCATAAGGAATTTATGCAAAATTTATACAATCCTGCTCTACACTAAATAAAACCATCACTTGCTGTAATAATGTTCTAGCCCCCAAAGGCTGTAGATTATCTAATATATTAGGATTGGGCAAGGGAAAATTCCTTTAGAATAGTACTCATTGAAGTCCAACAGATTTAGAAAACAAGATAAGCTTTGACATTATTTCAGTTACCACCCAGAATTGGAATGTAAGGCATTCTAACAGAAATCATCACACACTTTAGACATAGGGCTTGGAGGAATTGAACTAGTAGCATGTCTCATAGTACTAAAAGGAACTATGCAAGATGCCATGGAACAAAACCAATCTAGAGTCCCTGTGAGCTCTAATAACTTTAAACTACAACAATGAGTGCAAGTCAAGATATCCCAGAAGGCACGATAGAGGCACATCTCTGGCCATCACCATTGTATAGTTTGACTTATGGCACATTCACAGCAGGTAATTAATTTGTGGTAGATAAACCTACCCAACTACTCGAGTCTGGTAATCCAAGGTCTCTAGCAGCGTACTTATTCTTGACACATATCCAAATCATTATGTTTTCTAACAATATCCTAATTACTTATCTTTATACATATCAATAACTGTAACTCTCACTCAACAATGGAGCTCCTTTTTTACTCCAACAGATAATGTTTACTACAGAACATTAATATTGTTAAAAAAATAAGAGAACTGACTCGTATTTCCAGGTAAATCAGATATATTTACAACATAAACCCTGCACTTAAGGCTAAGTGATATTAGATGAGCATAAAAAGATTGTAAGACCCAGGAGACCATATTATCTGCTTTAAGACGGTATCTTCTATATATGACAGTGGAACTGTACCCGTGAATTCTAAACAGTATAGTCACCTAAACAATGCCTAATGACTACACCAGTTGAACTACCAACATAAATTAGGGAAATCTCGTAAGATCTCACTTTTAGATGAAGAGTTATAACCAATACAAGGCTGTTTAGAGATTCCTTTCTAGAGACAAGTCCCCTGTCAAACTATGTATCTTAAGTGGTCTCCGGTATACACCTATAAATTCAAGTAATATCAAAGGGACTCAATATGTTGCACTTATAACAACTTAAAGTTGCTATCCTGAAAAACAAACATGCGTAGATGATAAACAGAGAGGTAGATGATAGAGTGGTAGGTAATTAGCAATAATAGGAAGAACAAGGGGCCATACACTTTTTAGGAAGTCAGCTGTGGTAGTGAGATGAGCTATCAGGAGCAGAGTTGAAAGGGGGTTAAATATAGTGACAGGTATGAAAAATTTTAAAAACAGTAAAGTGAGTTCATTTATATAATATAAATTTCCCATCTATTACTCTTCCGTTATAAATTACTGGCTAACAAAGAAAGAAACATATGAGATGTCCTATGCTCACTACATAATATGTACATTGACATAACTTACCTTAAAATAGGACTTCAAATGATTTAAATGCATGACATTGAAATTATTATTCAATTGAATAACATAATCACTTAGTTTATACATGTCTGTTGAAAACCTACAATACTATGGTTGGTAGGTCTTATTCTACAACTGTTGTTGACTAGACAACAGTTATGAACTTGAAGAATGCTCTATGTAGAAGGAGTTCTACACTGATTGAGATTCTAAAGTCTCCTATGTTCTCGAGCTGGAATGGTGAGTTATCATTCCCTGACTGTGTAGAAAAGCCTGAATTTGTACAGGTGAGTTTTATGTGTATTCTGCTAAAGGGAATATTTATTGACCCTTGTTCACTGATGTGGGGAGATAAGAAGCTATGAATATTTATGACCCACCTCTCTGATACTCTAAACTCATAACATTTATCCTAGTTTCCAAAGATGAAATAATAGGAAACATTTTTCCAAACAAAGCAATATTAAATGACAGATTTATGCAGGTGAGTTTTTTAAAATGTTGAACTTATGCTAATAGATTTTGACATATAAGGAATTTCAAAATTATTTGGTTCACTCTAATAAGGTGAAAACATTTGGAGTATTTGGAACAAAATTTATTGCCTCTATTAGATACATGACCTGGGAAAACATAGAGCTAATGATGTATTCTGATTAAATCCCTTCTATTTAACATCACACAGTTCTCTCTCATTCACTCCCTTCAGGGATACAAATGCTACTAAAACTGTTACCTTCCATGGGTGTAGAAAGTTCCTTGTTAGAGAACTTTATAGACATCGGCACTAAATAAGGCCTCATAAACTCATTGTGCACTTGTTCAAAGGTTTAATAGAAATTAATACAATAAATATTTAAAGTAATCCAGGCATATTAGAGGCCTTATTATGAACTTATTTTAAGTAATTAAGTTTCAGTGTGGGTAAGCAATGTGCACAGAGCTGGGATTTACTCTGGCTGGCTTCCCATCTGCTTTCATTCCACTGTTTGACACAGAAAATCATGTTTGCTAACTATTTATTTTTAGGGATTTTCCTTCCTTTTCTTAGTTGCAATGTTTCTCTTTTGTGGCAAATAAAATGGAAACCATGAAATAAAAATAATCTAGCAGTTATGTTGTTCAATAGTATTCATCTCAATAAATAAAAGACCAGTGTGGGCCAGTGACATTCTTTGTGGAGGCAAAGACAAAAATTGGGATACCTCTAGTAGTTCTCCTTCCAGGCAAGAGGATGGGAATCTCAAGATGGGGAAGTATTTGTGCTTATGATAGCCAGTTGTCAATGTGTTTGAAAGATGGAAAAGTATATGTTACATTTTTATGCTGCTCTTGGCAAATGCCAATCTTTGCTCAAATGTTCAAGGTTTATGAGCAACTTGTCTAAAGCTTCCTCAACTCCATTCTGTCGTATAAAAACTAACAAACAAAAAATTAATTTTCTCCATACCTATCTGAACACAGATAATATATTGAACATGATGCTTAAATATAATGACTGTTTTATCTGGCCTTAAAAGTTGAGCAATGAGAAAAATAAACTTTATTTATATTTGTGAATGTCAAAGAAAGTTAGAGAGGAGAACATTTACTTTTTACATATTTATAAAGTTACAAAATTTTTTAAAAGCCATCAGCATTTTTATTATATATATTGGCATTCTGGGGTAGTGTTCATAAAAAAAGTTACAAAACATAAAAAAGAAACCTGCTTTTGAACTCTCATCCCAGTCCTTCTCAACTCAGGTAGAGTTTCAGAATGACAAGTGGAAATGTTAAAATATATAACCTAATCCTCTAATCATTAGAAAAGATCTTTCAAATAACATAGTTGAGTGTACTACTGAACTTGGAAGCTTAAAAAAACATGCTAGCTGAATTCTTTCAATGATACCTTATCTAGCTCAAAGACTTATGCAAAAGCCGCCTGCATTGGATTATCCAGTGATAGCTAGAGAGATGCCATACCCGTACAGGCACTCCAGCCTGCTACTCATGTTGCTCAGCTTGAAGCTACATCAGCATATTCTTTTTGCTTCTGAACTTAAGACAAACTTTTCTAGTGTTACAGTGAAACAAATGGACATTGAATAACCTGTTTACAAAATTGTAGAGAGGAAATCATCACTCTGGCTTCTCATTTTCTCTCTCCAGTTGTCTCACACGCCGAAGCAAAAGTAGCAGTAAATCACAAACCAATCTCTGGGTTCCAATAAAGGAAGTGTAAAATCTAACTGCATATGAGGCTGCACGGATAGAAATATGCTTCCAGCATTTAATGATGAGTCACATGTAAGGACAACACAGTGTTTTTCTTTGAGGGATTCATGGAGTTAGTCACCAAAGCAAGATGACTGAAGAATATCTACGGTTTGCATTTTGGAGCCTGTTTAATTGCTTAATCATTAGACATGCATAATTTTCCCTAGTGTCTATAATGGTTTGTTTGCCTAATCAATTTGAAAGGATCTAGAACTACCTTGGGGATGAGTCTTTGTATGTTTATGAGGATGTTCTATATTCAGATAAATGAACTATGGAGAATGAGTCAAATATCAGCACCAAATTCCACTGACTTGAGTTCCTAGATGCACATAAAGAAGGAATGTGCCCAAGAACTAGTATACTACTCTCCTTCCAGACTTCACAAGTTGTATAGGCATTTCTTTACCTTCTTTCCTATGATTTCTCCACCATGAGTGACTCAAACTTTTCCACTGAAACAAACTCTTTGTACTAAATTGCTTTGGTCAAATATTTGAAATAACAAAAAAGGAAATAACTAAACTGCTTTTCTTTCCTTTTCCATAGATATAGTGGAGCCTGATGGGGAGGAGGCATTGTTCTACAAGATATGTACAGGAAGACAAAGCACTAGAAATTAATCAGAGCCATCTGAAGTTATTTTGCCTTCTTGCAACTAAGACCATATAAAAATTAAGAAAATAAAGCAGCATCCTATTGCTTCTATAAAGTGCTCTGTGGTCCTTCTGTTGGGTGCTTTCCACGGAGATCTCTGTTTCAGCTACATGCACTGGTTCAGACGAAGGGAAGAGAACTCAGGCAGGGAGGATGAACTCCTTCCGATGCCTCCACTACCGGTGCTGCTCTGCCTCCATTTCCACAATCCCCTACTTTAGTTGAATGGTCTGGGATCAGCCAGCAGGAGACTGAATATCCAGTGAGGGGTATCTCAGAGCTTCTGGCGGTGATTTTGGGAGAGCAGATCTCTTCACCAGGCGGTGCTACAGCCCTTATGACAGAATCTTTCAGATTATGGAGTAATTCTACACACACCTTTAATTCTTCTGAATAGGATTCTTAACTACAGTTTGGAGATGGGTCAGCGTCTAACAGCAGGTACCCCCTATTGGTTTGGCCTGAGACTTTGGGAATATTTCATCTACATATTTGAGGGTGTGGTACTACATCTTTGTGACAGATCTGTCTTGAGACTAGTGACCCATGGTCACATCTTCACCTGTGTGTGTGTGTGAGGGGTGCTGTAGCTTCGGGCTTGATCTCCTGGGAGACCAAGAATGCTCCTGCAGTCCCTTAGGGTCCCCGAGGACTCCACCTATATCTACCAGAAATCAGGGTACCTTTAACAGCTGGTGGCCCCACAGTGTTCGAAGTATGCAGTAAAGTTCTTAGAGAACATTCTTCATTCTCACCTGGGATAGTTATTAATATCCCAAGTTATTAATCTCCTTTATAATAGGAAAGAAACTATAAATTGTTTTTAAGGTTGGCATATTATAAAGAAGTTGTTCTCCATTTCATATCTGTAATAAGCCTGTTTCAGAAAACAACACCACTACAAGTTAAAAGTCTTGGAGAGATCAGGAATTCATGGCACATATATACATAAACATAATAAATTCAATATGCAGCAAACAAACAGCCAACATAATATTAAAACTAGAGAAAATAGAAACAATTCCACTAAAACCAGGAATAAGACAAGGCTCTCCACTCTTTCCTTATCTATTCAATATAGCACTTGGATATAGTCTAGTTAGAGAAGTTAGACAACAAAGGGAAATCAAAAGAAAACAAACTAGAAAGAAAGAACTTACAGTATCACTATTTGCATATGATATGATAGTACACATAAGCCAGCCCCAAAATTCCACCAGAGAATTACCACAGCTGATAAACAACTTGAACAATGTGGCTGAATACAAAATTATTAGAGAAAGAACTGAAAGAGCTGAAGAGGCTTGCGACCTCATAAAAACAACAATGCCAACCAACCAGAGCTTCCAGGGACTAAGCCACTACCCAAAGACTATACATGGACTGACCCTGGATCCAACTGCAGAGGTAGCAATGAATAGCCTTATTGGGGTACCAGTGGAAGGGGAAGTCCTTGGTCCTGCCAAGGTTGGACCCCCAGTGTACAGGACTGTTGGGGGTGCTAATGGGGGGTGAATGGGGAGAACACCCATATAGAGGGGGAGGGATTAGGGGGCTGATGGACAGAAAACCAGGAAATGGAATAACATTTGAAATGTAAATAAGAAATATCCAGTTTAATAAAAATGGAAGAAAAAAAAAGAGAATGGCATCTTAGTGTAGAAAATAAAGATAATTTTAAAAAGTAAAAGAACAAACAAACAAAAAAAAACAAAGAAAACCTAAAAAACAAAAAAACAAATCAGTAGCCTTCCTCTACTCAACTGATAAACAGGCTGAGAAAGAAATTAGGAAAACAACACCTTCACAATTGATACAAATACTACAAATACTATAAAATACCTTGATATAACTCTTACCAAGCAAGTGAAAGATCTGTATGACAAGAACTTCAAGTCCCTGAAGAAATAAATTTAAGACCTCAGAAGATAGAAAAAATCTATCAGACTTTTGGATTGGAAGGATTAAATAGTGAAAATGTCCATCTTTCCAAATATCTACATTCAATGGAATCACCATCAACGTTCCAACTCAGTTCTTCACAGACATGGAAAAATAAAAGAGTAATTCCCAACTACATGGAAAACCATCAAGGATAGACAAAACAATTCTCAACAATAAGAAATCTTCTAGGGAAATCATCATCACTGACCTCAAGATGCACTACAAATAAAAAAAGATCACATTGTATTAATACAGAGACTGGCAGGTTGATCAATGGAACCTCTAATTGCTGAGAAGCTCTTAAAGAAATGTTCACAGTCCTTGGTCATAAGAGATATGTAAATGGGAGACCCTGAAGTAAAGCAACACACATATAGGCACTTGATTTTGAAAAAGAAGCCAAAATCCTACAGTGCATTAAAGAAAGCATCTACAATAAATGGTCCTGGTCTACTGGGAATTCTACATGTACAAGAATGAAAATAGACCCATATTTGTCACCTTGTAGAAAGTTGAAGTCCAAGTGCATTAGGCACCTCTACATAAAATCAGATACACTGAATCTAATAGAAGAGTAAGTGGGAAAAATATACAAAATATATAAAGAATTCAAGAAGGTACTCTCCCAAAATCAAATCACCAAATTAAAAGCAGGGTACAGAGCTAAACAGAGAAGTCACAACAGAGGAATCTCTAATGGCTTAGAAACACTTAAAGAAATGTTCCAAGTCCTTGGTCATAAGGGATATGCAAATCAAAACAACCCTGAAATTCTACCTCACACCACTTAGAATGGCTAAGATAAAAAACTCCGGTTACAACATATGACGGTAAGAATGTGAAGAAAGAGGAACACTCCACCATTACTGGTGGGGTTGCAAACTGGTAGAACTACTCTGGTGGTTACTCAGAAAATTGGAAATAGTTCTACCTGAACACTGAGCTATATAACTCCTGGGCATATTCCCAAGATGTGCCACCATACCACAAGGACATATGTCCCACTATGTTCATAAGACCTTCATTTGTAATACCCAGAAGCTGGAAACAGCACAGTTGACCTCCAATAAAAGAATGAATACAGAATATGTGGTTCATTTACACAATGGAATACTCTTCAGTCATGTAATAATGAAAATATTCAGTCTCTGTGGGTTAAAGGTGAGGGGACCATCAAGAGTACAAGAGACCTGGGAGGTGAGACTCTTAGACTCAACTGGGGAGACGCTAGCAACAATGCCCAACAGTGGGGAGAGGGAACTTGAGTTCACCTTCAGTATTTAGACAGAGCCTCAAGTGGAGTGACAGGGCTACCAACACGCAGCAAAATTTCTGACCCAGAATTATTCCTGTCTAAAAAACTGCAGGAACATAAGTGCAGAAGAGACTGAAGGAAAAGCTGTTCAGGCACTGGCCCAACTTGGACTCTATCTCATGGAGGAAGGGGGTACCAAGACCTGACCCTATTACTGATGCTATGATGTGCTTACAAACAGAAGCCTAGCATGGGAGGACTCTGAAGGCCCTACCATCAGCTGACTGAGGCTGATAGAGAATCTTACACCAGACTATTGGAAAAAAGTTGGAGACCCTATGACTGAATTAGTGAAGAGATTGAAGAAGCTGAAGGGTAGGGCAACCCCATAGGAATACCAATGGCCTCAACTAACCCAGGCCCCTAGGAGCCACCAACCTGGAAGCATACATAGGTTCATTCAAGACCCCTGGTTCATATATAGCCTAGTCTGGTCCCAGTGGGAGGAAATATGCCTAATCCTAGAGAGAATCCAGGGCCCAGGGAAGGGGGATAGGAGGAGCAGCCTCTTAGAGGCAGGGGGATGAGGAATGAGATGAGGAACTGTTGGAGGGGGGACAGGGACAGGGCAACAGTTGCAATGTAAATAAATCATTTTCAAAAAAGAGAATTTTGTACATGCATATAATGTGTTTTAGTCAAAATCAGCATCATATTCTCTCCCTTCCAACTCTTCTCTGATTTTCCCCAAATCAATTTTCTATGCCAATTGTATATGCTGTGTCCTTTCAAATTTTGAGTTGACTATTGAATCCAGGTAATACCAACTATATGTACATGGGTATAGGTATGTTTCCCTTCTGGAGCTGCATTATTGAAGGAAACCTACTGAGAAGCCATTAATTGCCAGCAGCTAATAGAGTAGGGGTGAGGCTTCTTGTGTTCATCCACTGTGCAGGTTGACTTTTTGACTGGGCTGATCGTCCCTAGGGTTTTGCACACAAACAAATTGTTATTGAGAGATCATTTGTGCAATGCTCTTGTCAGCAAATGCTTTTTCCATAGCCACTACTTATGAACTACTTTTTGTTCTCATACTCTCTTTGCCCCTGCTTTTATGATGATCCTCCAGCCCTTTGTGGAAGGAACATGATATCAATGCTCCATTTAGAGCTAAACACTCGGGGGTGTCTTTCTTATAACCTAAAACCAACAGTAATTTCACTTTTACTTGAATTAAACTACATGACATTTCAACAATATCCAGTACCTATTTTAAATAAACACATTATACTCTCTGTTCAAACTATTTGTTAAATTTATTCAAAACAATATTTTTTATTTAATTGATCTATATCTTTTCTAAAAACAAAAAGTGTGTGTCCTACTATAAATAGGTCTTCAAAGTAAAAGTCTGTTTCTTCATATACAACAAAATAACTACTATTAAAAGCATATATAAAATCTGGCTAGTTCATGATTCAGTTCAGAGACTTCAGAGCAACTGTATTCGTTTTCACAAGAAGCAAACATCCAAAGGTTTTATATAGCCAGAAGCATTCACTAAATTAGAAACAATGTCATGATTTTTAAATAAGCTTTTCAAAAATATTTCACATTGTGCATCATAGCCGGAGGAAACATTATTTGATGTAACATCCTAAATACCTATTTAAGTCATGAAAGGGGAACAGCTTTTGTTAAGTAAATACAGCAGTTTCCACCACTTCATGCATCCAATTAATGTAATCAAACAAAAAATAAGAGCAAGCTAAATTGAAATAATCATGCTCTCAATTGAGAATTCAAGGTCACAGATAGAATGTTACTACAGTTTGAAAGTGGGTGGCAGGATGCGTATCATCTAACAATAAGAACAGGATGGGAAATTCTAAATATAAGTATGGCATATATTTTTTGAGATGGCAGAAATTAGTAGAAGTTTCAACCAGGATATTCAACCAGGAAATTGCATAGTTACTTGGGGGCTGATAGATGTCATATTATAAAAACAAAAGAGTAGTCAAGAACAAATGGTAGGTGGTAAACATAATAAGATTAAGACACAACCAAAATACATTTTATAACATTAAATTCAATTTGCATCAAAAAAAGCATTTCATAAACACCAGCATTTGTGTATGTTTCATAGTAAACTTATGAATAAATAATTGTTATTTGGAGGAACCTTGACAAGAATATGCATTTTGTAGATGAATGCATTACTGTTTGTAAACTACAACAACTACAACAACATCAACAACAACAACCACAACAAAACACTATCACCACCAACAGAAACATCACAAGCTAGCTGCGAAGATGAGCTAGCAAGTAGAAGTTTTAGGACACAAAATTTCTAGGATTTAGAAACTTATGGGATGCACTATCATCTTACCACAATAAAATTATTTGAAATATTATAATTAAAATTAAAATTTCACATTTGGGAATTCATCAAGATCTCAATACATTGCTGATCATTTTGAGATGATAGAAAGAGAAAGGGCCACATGATTCAGTTTTAACACCATTTTGTTATACAGACAGTACAATCATAAGCTTTTAGTCACCACCAAAATCACTCTAATACTATGAACTAGATAGCAAAGAGAATAAATTTAAGATTATTGTTCTATGGTTGGCTTACACAAAGCACAGATGCATGTTAGAATCACTCTCTACTATAAATCTATGAACCTTCAAACTTCCTGGAACTGACATTAGATTTTTATAAAACTGTTTTAAAATTGTTCTGAATGGAGAATGAGAGAAGTTGCCTGGGTTATATGAACAATGTTAAACAAGACAGTTTGATTAGAGAGAGGAAATGTGCCCACTTAATTTTCAAATTACATTTTAGTGGGAATAAATGTAACACAGATACATTGCTGAACTGCACCCATATCTCTCATTCATTAAGATGTCTGAGGAAATTTCCTTTTTTTACTAACCAGATGAGCCCACAAGAAAACAAAGAGGAGTGATAACCAAAGTGCTTTATGAAATTTAAGAGACTGGGAGCTTTGTGAAAACAAATGACATAAGTAACGACATTGTTTTGTTTTAAGGTGAGATACAATTCTCTAAATATTTGTCATCCCTGATTTCTCTAGATGCACTCACACCCTTGTCTATGTTGGACATAAAAATCATTAGCCTATGAAGATGCTGCTGTGTGTAACTAGTTTCCTCGTATACATGACCAGAACGACTATGTGGGTGCAATAAAGGTTCATAATTGGCCAGATGTTTGCTGAACATAAATTCTATGTAAAAGAAAATATCTAGGGCTACAACTCTAGGTTCAAATCATTATTTTTTCTACTGGACACACCACATCCAACGACCTCATTCAGAATCCCATGTTTCTTCTTTATTTCAAGGGTTCCTTCACTTTCAATCAAGTGATACATTTTCGATCACCTTCACTGACCCTGCAGCCCCAAGCCATCTGTTCAGCAAACCTTCAAGAGTGATGAATCCATCACTATGAAGCACGATCAAATAGAAAGAAAAGTCTATATGAAAGGCCAACATCTTCAGAGCACTTACAGTGTGCCAGCTGTGCACAGTGGAGTCACAGGAATGACCAAAAGATGTAAAGAGCATCTCCTCTATGTTATCAAGAAGATGAGCATATGTCATGATTTGGTACTCATTCCAGAATTGATCCCTTGTTTCTCTCTCTCTCTTTTTTATCTTTATTAACTTGAGTATTTCTTATTTACATTTCGTTTGTTATTCCTTCGGTTTCGGACCAACATCCCCTTCACCTCCCCTCCCCTTCTATGGGCTTCCCTCCCCATTCTTCCCCCATTACCACCTCCCCCCAACAATCACATTCACTGGGGGTTCAGTCTTGGCAGGACCAAGGGCTTCCCCTTCCACTGGTGCCCTTAGTAGGCTATTCATTGCTACCTATGAGGTTGGAGCCCAGGGTCAGTCCATGTGTAGTCTTTGGGTAGTGGCTTAGTCCCTGGAAGCTCTGGTTGGTTGGCATTGTTGTTCATATGGGGTCTCGAGCCCCTTCAAGCTCTTCAAGTCCTTTCTCTGATTCCTTCAACGGGGGTCCTATTCTCAGATCAGTGGTTTGTTGCTGGCATTCGCCTCTGTATTTGCTATATTCTGGCTGTGTCTCTCAGGAGAGATCTACATCCAGTTCCTGTCGGCCTGCACTTCTTTGCTTCATCCATTTTATCTAGTTTGGTGGCTGTATATGTATGGGATCCCTTGTTTTTCATAGACTTAAGCTACTATTCTTTTGTGTGTGTGTGTGTTTGTTTGTTTGTTTGTTTTCAATTGAATTAGTTATCCATCAGAATATGGAGACAACAGTTGTCAGGGTCACTGAAAATCTGATCAGGATCTTCCAAAGATCATTTGAGGTGAGTCACTACAGCTAGGCTGAACTTAAGCTTTGGTTCAGTAGGATCGATGGCTCTTGTCATCTACACCAGACTCTTCACAGACTCTTCACCTTATCACTGTCTCTGTACAAATAGTTTATAGTCAAATATCTAAATGAACCTTGATATCGGCTCATATTTGAGAAACTGTGTACACAACAATACAGTTACACACATTTATATACACATGTATGTATTTATACATAAGTATATGTAATAGAGAGAGACATGTATACACACACTATATATTGTATATATATATATATATATATATATATATTACATATATAATAGCACTTGCCACTTTAACTGTGTTTGTTTTTGGTTTTCAGGAATAAATAGAGCAGAGCAAGTAAAGACTTTTATGAACCCATGCTCTTCTGAAGAAGCCATGTGGCACGTTTTCAACTTAAGAATAGTTTGAATTTTGTCCCACCCAACCTAGATAGGATTATGTACACAGATAACACAAATGGTTTTTATATATTAAGCATACCCATATCTAACAAATAATAAAGAAATAGTTATTATAAGACTAGTAAGACTTCTATAAAATTAAGTATAAAATTAAATAAATGTATATTTGATGTTATATATAAAATATTCTTTAAGCATAAACATAACTTTATATATAATTATATACATATACACATTTAACATGACAGATATAGATAGATACATAGATACATGATAGATAGATAGATAGAGAGAGAGAGAGAGAGAGAGAGAGAGAGAGAGAGAGAGAGAGAGAGAGAGACAGATAGGTAGGTGACAGACACACACACCCTAACTAATGCAGCTGGAGATCTGTCCCTTTTCAGTAAATTTTAAAGATATATTTAAAATCCATTTATTTTAATACAGAACAATTGTATCTATAGTGTTTTAGATCAACTCTGTCATGTCCAATATTTGATTTTTGCTGTTGTTGCTGTTCCTTGCTTTATTTTATTACATCCATTACTACGTATAAAATTATAATAAAAGCAGAATGTGGACATGCAGAGAGATCACTGGTTATAAGATCTTATAGAAAACGTGAGTTTCATTCCCAGAACTCTCATCTAGTATGCACACATGTATGAACAGTGGCACATATGCACACACACACACACACACACACACACACAAATAAAAATAAGAAAATAATTACCTATTATTTTAAAAAGCAGAATCTATTAGTGTCAGGCCTTTCCTAATTGGTTTATTGGCTCATTACTAGAGTCCAGTATTAAAGGGTAAAATTCTTCAAGGCCAAACACTCTGCTCTCATGTTTTTTCATGAAGCCTTGAGTCCTAAAGTTGGCACATATTAAATGCTAAAATAATATTTACAAAAAGACAAACTAAAAGCAACTACATTCACACTGTCTTCAGAATTTACAAGCATAATCCCACAGTTTTTCTCTAATTTATTTTTTATTGTGAATACTGGAGCAGTAACACATTTTGAAATATCTTTGGACAAAATAATACAAGAACAACAACAACAAAAAATAAACTCTCCAGTACTCTTAAGTTTTTCCCTCTCCTGGTCTATTTCTAAACATGTTTTTGCTATTTAAAATTGAAATTCTTCATATAAACAACAGATACAAAGTGTTGCAGACAGCAATATTTAATTGAGAATTTGATCTCAATTGGAAGAGTTTCAAACATGTGTTTTAAACCTATAATAAAACGTCCTAGAAGAACAGAGAAAGACTAAAGGTCTCTACAATGTCATAAAAAGGAAAGGGCCAGTCAAGGGCAAGTGTTTATCCATGAAGTGTTCACATGTTGGATATGATCCCAAGACCTGCCAATATTTCAAGCCCTTGTCTACTTTTATTTTAAAGGGCAGCGAGTGGTCCTGAATATATACTGATGAGGAATATGTGGGTTGACATTTTAAAATTCAGGCAGAAGAGCTGTGCTATCATCTTAAATGATACTCAGTATCTACAGGGCATCTTTTAAATGCCATTGGGGTTCTCTTTCTTTACATTGTAAATCAATGTCAAGAAGAAAAGCCACCAAAATATTCATTGAAATGTAAGTTCTGTAAAAAGACTCTTGAATCTGTGCAATGAGAAATGTAGTATCAGTATTCCTGTGATCACATCTAACAGTCTTTAAACCTCTTCTCTCAGCACATCTGCTCAACTTGACCTTCTACTGCTTAACATACAGACTTGAATTGGCAGAGAATGGTGGAACTAATTCTAAAAATAAAAAATAAACAATTTACACTATTAATTAATAACTATTATTTTGTGGGATTATATTTCTTTGTTTGGAGACAAACTCTCATATAGTCAAGGCTGGTCTTGAGCTCTCTATCTGAGCAAGGCTAATCTTATAATTCTGGCCTTCCTGTATCTTTCTCTTCCATGCCAGAATTATTAATGTACACCATTATAATTGTAGATGGTCTTTATTCATGTTAGGCAGATGCTCTGTTGACTCATGTACATATGTCACACCTTATTACAAATAATGTCAATATAGTTTCATGTACATTGAACTAATATAAACTTTAGCTACCCAATATCTACAGGGCTGTGGGATTATGTTTCTTTTTTCTCTTTTCCAAAGGAGAAATTTAAGACTTTTATACAGTAAAGTATTTAACAAAGATAATCTCATGTTCTATAATTTAAAATTTTTATTTTCTATATGTGTGATTGTGTGATTTATTTAATATTATCTGCTTATTTATTAGTAAATGGGGAGCGCTTTAAAATAGCAATGTCAAATATATCCTAAAAATAGAACATGTAAGTCTAATGAAGTTTCTATTTGATGCTGGAAGTCAAGATCAGAGACTCATGCATATAAGTCAATCATACTACTGCTGAGCTACAACCCTGGTCCCATGAGCCTCCGTCAGAATCACTTTTGAAAGTCATTCAAATTGCTACAAGGACAATACCAATGCATAGCATTAACCTTATAGCAAGGCACTGCTCTGTCTCTGAGCTTTCTGGATAACCATACTGAACTGCTCCCATTTTATACAGGCAGATGTAGTTGGCAACTTTGGATTGCAGACATTTTGGTGCATATGAAAAGTTAATGTAACAAGCACAAAGTTTAAACACATTTCAGCTTCCTTTTAAAATACTACAAAATTGTAGGTAAGAATGGACATGCCTCTTCGACCATGCTTGGGTATGTCAAGTGTTTGAGAATTGAGTTGAACCCATTCTCAGGTCTCTACCTCCCTCCAGGGCTTTCTACTAGGGTAACTGATTTTTTTCAAGGAGATTAGCTAGAGTCTGAACACGCTGATGGAAAACTATTTTGTCTAAGCATCTTACATGAAAAGTAAAGTATTTTGACAACATGATTCTAACAGGGAGGGCCACAGTCTCACTAATACCACGCTGGGGATTATCTTAAGCCTACCAAATATTTTCCTTTTAAATATCACAATTTTCAGAGCAAATGTTCCACAATGTAAATATTACTTCAGTTACAACATTCTACTTTTCCAGAAGCTGTAAACCTTGAAGATTAGTTGTTGGAATAACAAACTGAGTATATTTTTAATATAGAAATTTCTGAGTTGGAGCTGTATTAAGAGGTATATTGAGGGATGTGGCAAAGTTTATACTGTAGATATTTTCAACCACATACATAAATACAAATTTCCAAGAACATATCTGAACCATGTACTGTGCACAGTCATTTATACCCATAGCAGAGAACATGGCAGGGTACTATATATACATTTGTAGTTACTACCTCATTGCTTTCCTTAAATGTGAAGCACTAGACCGGGTTGCTGCTCCTTCAAAACTCTGTTGTCCATTTGAAGAAAATCTTATCTATTGAACTTATTGAAAACAAAATAATATATCTGATGAAAAGAATGCAAGCTGACAATGGTCATGGGTTCTCCCTTTATTCTATTTCTGTGCTCCAATTTCTCTAAAATCCATCTTAATTGTCTCAGTCTTAATCACAACCTGCCTCATGTATTTGTATGATTTTTACCACAACAAATCATAACTAAGCTTAATAGTAGTTTAAGAATTCATTAGTAGGCTTCATTGAGTAGAATATATTTAAAAATTTAACTAATCATAAAATTTTCTTAATTTTCTCTTGATTAAATGTATTCTAGACAGTTTTGTCTGGAAGTAAAATAAAATATTTGGTAAACAAAGTCTAGGAATTATAGAAAATATAAGTTGGTATAAATTATTACCTTTAATATAATGCTATGGTCTAAATTTATGTATACTAATAAATTTTCATATTGGGAAAATTCACCTAGGAGGCAGTGTAAGAGTCCACTAAATAAAGGGTTTTTTTTTTTTTTTTGTAGTTTAAAGTCTGTGATCTCTCATATTTTTGCATGACAGTGAGACCTGCTCTTGAACAGATTAAATGCTGAAATAATATTTACAAACAGAACAATAACAGTAACTGCAGCCACTTTACAGACCTTAAAGGCACTGTCCCCCTCTTTTCACTTGGTAAATATCTGTTTAATGAAAATTGAAGGTCTTTATCACCTTAAAATATAGAACTAGACCAAATTACAGTAGAATACCAAGTACTTCATTTTCTTCCCTTTGTCTAAACATAACTGTAAAATTATATTTAAAATTATACTCCATATGCAGTCCTGAGAGGGAAAAAAAGTGAGCCTTGCAAAGTGCATAGGTTCTGAGGGTAGAACTCTTGGAAATGACATATCTTTATAGAAAAAAAGTGTACGTAGCTCCCTGGCACCTTATGCAATAAATGGACAAAGAGAAAGGTCCTGCTAATGAGGACATTCCCCTGTCTATACATCAATGTTATCAATACCAAGCTCCAGACTGAACAACTTCAGTAGTACATGTAGAACTGAAAGTTTTGTTTTTACTCAATTCACAGAATGTTGGTAGCCCAATAGCCTAAGATAAATATCTAAATTTTTCAAAAGTTCAAAAGATAATGATATATATTTTAGTCTTAATGATTCCATGAGTAAAATTTGGATAATAATAATAATAATAATAATAATAATAATAATGATGATGATGATGATGATGATGATGATGATAACATTTCACAAGATATATCCAACATATCCTGTATGAAAGTATTGAAAATAAATGTAAATATAAATGAATAGTGTCTTACTCTAAATGATTCTTTTCTTCAACATTCCAGGCTAGTATACCCATCAATATATGTTCACTAATAGGATAAAAAATAAAGCTGATTGAGATATGGGATGCATCATTGTATCAAATTCCCTCTCTTCGGTAGCTGAGTCATAAATATTCCATTAGAAACATTCTTAAGTTGGAGGATTTTATGTATGAGTATGCTGCATTTAATATAGTTCTACACCTCCCTTTCTCCCTTCCAACTTCCTCTGTGTCTCTCACTCATTCAACACATGTAAAAATTTGAAATTATAAAAGAACAAATTTAATGAAATGATTAATGCAACTTTGATTTAACTAAGTATATATTTCCATTATATTAGATTTTACAGAATTCCATCATGCTTCTATTAAGTTAGAAACAAAGCATTTCTATGAATAAAGCATTATGGTGATATTTTTCTGATTTCTGAGTAATGGAGCACATTGTTTTATTATATTGAGGGTTGTATTGTCTTATATGAGTACATACTGATTGTAACTCCTTACCATTTTTGAGACACAGTATTACTTTTCATGGAACTTTCAAGAAGCTTGCTATAGAATTCTTGACAGTTAAAAATGGAAAACCAAAACTTTGTTTTCATAAAGCGAATTAAACTTATGATAAAATTGAAATCACAAGAAAAGGTATGAGATCTGATTGGTACACTATTTTCTCTACTCATCTTTTTATATTTGAAACAACCTTGAAATTTATTAATATCAATGTGAACACAGAAGATCGGGCCATTGCTGTTATTTGAAATATTCAATGTTGGTATTTAGAAAAGGTACATAAAAGTAAAAGACTGTAATTCTGCATTGGCAAGGCAGTGGCAAGGTCAATACAAATCTGAGGACAGTGTGCTCAAAACAATATGTTCCAGGCCGTCCAGGACAACATAGTATTAACCTATCTTAAAACAAATTGGACATGCAAGATGTCTCAGAAGGTAAATATGATCGCCACCAAGACTCACAACCCAAATGTAATTCTAGGAAACCAATTTAAGAAGGATAAGAACGAAGTCTGGAAATTATCCCATTATCTTCGAGAGAACTCAGTGGTACATGTTCTCCATCTCAAATGTAAAAACAACCAAACAAAACAGAAAATCTCCCCCAAATTCAAAATATATGATTCTTTCCCCTATCTTATATGAAAATGTAGAAATTAAAGTAAAACTTCACATTAAAGTAAAATTTAGAAACATTAGAGACCTTGGAGATATTTACTCACCTCACATACTAGCACAGTATAAACGGTCCCACAGGCATCTGTTTAGGAGGATTGAAACCAATGGAACTAGGAAATTATACTTATTAGCTAATACGTCCTGTCTCTGGCTGACCTCTTTGTTCCTATGCCTCTATCAAGTGTTAGCCATCTTTGCCCTTACTTGAGAATTTTAATAGATTTCCAACTGATATCAGCTGCATTCACTATCTGTCTCTGTGACTTTCACACAAAACTATGAAGTAGAACATCTGGAGCTATGTTTGTGTTTATAGATCATCTCAGCGTAAAAATCGCATTGGTTCCACGTGCCATAAACTGGATTTGAAATCATCAGGCAGAGTCAAATGTCTAGGATCTCAATTCAAACCTAAGTTTTGAGGCTACTACTGTTAATCAAATCAAACTAATTCATAAATGTGTCAAAAGGGAGAATAACACATTAAAAATCATAATTGGTTTTGTTTAAAACCAAAAGAAGTAATCATTGCACTGTGTGAGATGTCCGGGGCTCCAACAAGCAGAGATGGTGTTAAGGGAGAGCAGTTTAAACAAAACAGCAACATAAACAGGAAATGCTAATGAACTGGTTATTTGTTCAACATTAGTTTTCTTGTAAGACAAAGCAGAACACAGAAAAAATGAAGAAAAATAGTGATAATTGTACACCGGGCTACTTCACACTACTTTCCAAGAAAAAAGTTAAAATAAAAAACTTCATTACTGTGTGTTTGAAATTGGGTTGTCTGGTAAAATTGGTAAAACTGCTTTTTTGGTTTCTTTAATCACATAGTTAAATTTTAGTTTGATGACTTGAAATTTCATCCTGAGTGACTTAATTTTGATTTGATTTTAAATTTATTATCATTATTATTATTACCAACACTATTACTCTATTATTTTTTGTGTGTTTAGGAAAGGCTGTTCTTCCTGCCTAGAAATGCAGCTTAAATCAAAACAATGGCCAACTACTTCTGTTTTCTTTTAATTAAAAAACAAATAAAATTAGCTTGCCTATAACTTATTTTTAAATGACAAAATCATTTTCATTTCATTAGTAATGTGCTTCTCCTTTAACCACAGCAACTGCTAATACAACCTATTTCTTAGCATCTATTTTTTTTTTTTTCAGTGTCCATTAACAGAATTGGCTTTATTTTTTTTTTATTTTTTTTTTTATTAACTTGAATATTTCTTATATACATTTCGAGTGTTATTCCTTTCCCGGTTTCGGGCAAACATCCTTCCTCCCCCCCCTTCCTTATGGGTGTTCCCTCCCCACCCTCCCCCCATTGCCGCCCTCCCCGACAGTCTAGTTCACTGGGGTTCATTCTTAACAGGACCCAGGGCTTCCCCTTCCTCTGGTGCTCTTACTAGGATATTCATTGCTACCTATGAGGTCAGAGTCCAGGGTCAGTCCATGTATAGTCTTTAGGTAGTGGCTTAGTCCCTGGAAGCTCTGGTGGCTTGGCATTGTTGTACATATAGGGTCTCGAGCCCCTTCAAGCTCTTCCAGTTCTTTCTCTGATTCCTTCAACGGGGGTCCTATTCTCAGTTCAGAGGTTTGCTGCATCTATTTGAAGAGCACTCATCTCAACACATTCTCTAACTTAGTAGACTAAATCCAGAACCTGGTGCACGGGAGACAAACTTTCTTTCACCCCACTACATCTACAGCCACCTACTCAACACGTTATTCTTTTCATTTTCTGAGACAAGATCTCACTTATGTATGCTCACTTCAAATTCTATGTAAACAAATATGTCCTTAAACTCCTGAACATCCTACGTCTACCTCACAAATGCTGGGATTAAAATATGTTATTATTATTATTATTATTATTATTATTATTACTATTATTATTATTAATTGTTTTATTGACTTGCATTTCAAGTGGCATCGCCCTTCCAGGTCCTCCGTCTACAAGCTCCCATCCCATTCTTCCTCTCCTTCAGCTCTACGAGGGTGCTCCCTCACCAACGAACCTACTCTTGTCTCTCTCCTTTTAGCATCCCCCATCTCTTGGGCATCAAGACTCCGCAGGACCAAGCATATCTTCTACTGATCTCAGATGAGGCAGTCCTCTGCTACGTATGTAACACAGAGCCAGGACCAGCAGATGTGTGCTTTTGGTTGGTGGCTTAATTCCTGGGAGCTCTAAGGGTTTCGGTTAGTTGATACTGTTGCTCCTGCTACGGGTTTGCAATCCCCTTCAGCTTCTTCATTCCTTCCCCTACACGTTGATAGGGGTCACTGAACTCAGTCCAGTGGTTGACTGTACTATGCATCTGTCTAGGAAAAAATGCACCCTATTCTTAAATGTTTCCAAGATAAATTACATTTCTGAAGAAAAGCATTCCTTCCTGAGAGCTATACCTATCAGTTAGAGAGAACCATTTTTTCCTAAAATTATTAATCTGTAAGCAAATCTTAGAATGTTTGGATTTTCTAATATTGTGTTTGTGTATAAATAAAACCAAAACATTGATGTAGAGCACCTGTCAGAGTGTCTGGATTTTTTCAGTAGTCAGCTGCAATAACTTTTCTCCCCTTCATCTTAGTGGTGTGTAGTCAGTGAGTGGCTTATCCCTGTGATTTCTACAGCACTTATGCTAATATTCTGCACATACTAATTCTCTATAAATATTTATTGTATTGGCAGATGGTCTGTTTGGCATCTTAATTTCTTTAAAGGCCATTGTATTAATCATACTGTGTGATGCCTGCATGAAGCTATGCTTTTTCCAAGGTACACTGCATAGCACACCTTTCACTTAGCAGCATTTGAGGTAGCCATACTTACCAAATAAGCTTGTTAGTTTAAAAAATATATTGTCAAAGAATCAGGGACAGAGGAGGGAAAGGGGATGGAGGGGTGTGGGGAAGAGGAGAACAAGATCTGGTATTGGGTGCATGGAAAGGACTGAAGCCCTGAGGGCCAGGAAAAGAATGGAAACGGGCCACCTTGGGAGGAAGGAGTTTGGGAGGACCTTCTAGAATTTACCAGAGATCTGGAAAGTGAGAGATTCTCAGGACTCAAAGGGGGTTGGGGATGGGGTGGACACTAGATGAAATGATCTACAGTGGGGAGAGGGAACTTATTGAACCCACCTCCAACAGAAAGACAGGGCATCAAGTGAGGGATGGGATTGCTATCCCACAGTTAAAGCTCTAAACATTAATTCTTCCTGTTTGAAAGAAATGCAGGTATGGAGATGGAGAGGCGTTTGAGGATAAGAAGATCCAGCAACAAGCCCAAAGTGGGATCCAGCTCAAGTAGAGTCCCCAAGATCTGACATGATTACTGAGGCTATGGGGCATTCACAAAAAGGCACCTATCATGGCTGCCCTGAAAGATTCAACAAGCAGCTCTAAGAGTCTGATGCATATAGGTGCACCCAACCAATGAACAGAAGTTGCTGACCCCTTGGGTTGAAATAGGGAAAAACTTGAGGAAGGTGAGAAGGAGGGTGACCCTGTAGGAGGACCAGCCGTCTCAATTAACTTGGGCTCCCAAGGTCATTCAGACACTAGCTGGATTACCAACCTGGCAGCATACACCAGCTGATATGAGGCCCCCAACCCATATACAGAAGAGGACACTCAGTTCTGAGTTCAGTCAGAGAAGATGCACCTAACCCTCAAGAGAATGGGAAGCCCCAGAAAATTTAGAGGTCTGGTGGGGTGGGTGGGGTGGGGACATCCTTGTAGAGACATGAGATGGATTTTGAGGATTGCATAGGTAAATATATTTTTTAGAATGTTCAGTAAAAAAATTGTATTATTACTTCAATATATCTGAGTTGCTACATTACATGGAAAGTTTATCCTGAACGATTTCATACTATGTTTCCTGGAACATGCTTACCAACTGATTGCCAAATATCTTTAAAATAGGCATCGATGGTTATTTATTGTAAAAATACATATTACCTAATGCAAACCTTTCCTTTTATTAAACAAGGAAAATATATGAAAAAAATAAAAGAAAATAAAGATAAAATACACATACAGAAACCCTAGATGATTGTAGTGAATATTATTTCCTGAATAATTATATTATTCACTACAAAATCATTGACATTACTTTTGCTTTTTCTCAGAATATGCATGGGTTAATCATGCTTTACACACACACACACACACACACACACTCACACACACATACACACATATGCTTTGTATTATCATTCCTTTTAGAACAGACTGTATCTATCACCTCAATTATATATTCCTCATAATTTCAAAGCAGTGTTTCTTTTAGAATAGTATAGCTAAAGAATTTTTAATCATGTTCATGGTGAAGATGTATCTTTATTAATCAATATGTATCAAGAACAGTACTTACAGCATCACAGTACCAACTGAGGAATGCCGTTGTGATATTACACTTCACCATGTATTTCTCAATTGAACACATGCCCCCTACACACACACACACACACATACACACACACATACAGTTTAAATGTATCTCTTGCAAAACTATGTTGAAAGCATTATAGTAATACTAAAGGTAGTTCTTTTTTTAAAAAAAAAAAAAAGTTGGAGTTGGAAGGCCATTAGCCTTGGAAATGGGTAAGCTTCCTTCAAATGTTTTTGTAAATAGACCCCCTCCAATTTGAAGTTCCTATCTATTGTGTGACAGCTCAACGTTTACCCTTTCTTTATGACAAAATAACACGATACATTGAGAGCAGGTAGTAGATGCCCTGCAAAATATAATACTTGAGATTGGGACTTTTATTTCACTGCTACTTAGAACTACAAAAATCAATGCTTTAACATTTAACAATTATCCACTCTATAATTTATCAAGAAAGCACAAATCTGAAAAAAAAAAACAGATTTAGAGCATATGCTCTGCTCAATTACATTCTGCACATTTTTCCAATAGAATTTGAATTTTTTTATCTGTTGTTGGTGTTCTTAATATTGCAGTAATAAGACCACACCTAGATGTTGTTGCTGCTTAGACGTTTATTTCTGTGACATTTCCTAAAAATGGGATGGTAAAAAAATTCAATCATAATTTTTTTTCCTTCAGTCCCTTTAATGAATATATTGAACCAATTTCTTTTTGATATATAGAGATAGATATGGATTTTGGTTTAAATTTGATTAACATGTTGATTTTAATTTTGAAGTGGTTAATTAATTGATGCATAGATGAATGTAGGACATATTTGTCATTGTAACACAGCCTGGAGTATCATAAATGTGCTGGAGTAATAGCCACTGAAATGTTGTAATTACAAGTTTCTTGTATACTTATTCTTATTCAGTACCCAGAAAATGATTCTCATCGTTTATTCACTGAGATTTTTAAAAAGTAAAGAAGCTAAGACTGAGATAGCAACTCAGTTGGAAGAAGGTTTAATTAGCATCTACAAAGCCAAGTTTTCAAACCACAGGACTATATAAAGCCCTCACAGGGGCACATGTCTGCAACTTCAGCAGTTTGAAAGAGGAGGAAGAAATGTTACAAGTTCAAAATCATCTTCAACTACATAGCACATTAGGAAGTAGTCTATTCTTTTAGACTAAAAACTAGAAACTCAGAGGTATCATTTCTCAAAAAGATCCTGACATGCTAGTATTTGACAGAAGGCTAATTTCTGTAGACTAATTTCAGACTCACTTAATATTAGTAAAGCTAATAATACAATATTACAAATTAATGCTTCTGAGTCTCAAAACAGAATGCATTTCCTAAAACAGAAAAAAGCAATTTAGACTAAAAACAACTCAGAGTTAGTATAAAATTTGCAAGCAGAGAAAACTCAGTGGAATTTCAAAATTCACATAAGATAGAACCTTGAGTTCTAATCACAATTTATTCTTTGTCTTTCATTTTTGCATCGCTAACTCTTGTCAGCATTATATTATGCACCCCAGTGTGGTCAATTAACATGAGGATTAACTCATCCTTGTTTCTGTAGAGTGAATCAACTTAGAATTATGATTTTCTGATAGCAGTATAATATATGTTGATTTCACTAAAATTTACATAAATGATTTCTAAAGAAATTAGTACATTTAAATGTTTCTACTAAATAACTTTCTTAGTTATTGATCAGTAATTATGAACAATGGGAAATGTATTAAAAATGTAAGCTGCTTATTTATCTATTGTGAAGGTTCGTGATCCCATAATTTTGTGACTAAGATCATAGCTTGACAGAAAGAACAGAATCTCTATTTTGCCTTCATCATTCTTCTTATTCAAAGAATAATTATTCTTATTCAAAGTCTTAACAAATTCATTATCATTTACATGTGTTTATAAACTTATAAGCTACCTACTAAATTTCAAATCTCTAGATAATTTCGTTTAGATTGAATTTTAATAAATTCCATTCTCATGAATTTGGTTTATCAGAGATATTTGTTACCAAAATTTTACTTATTTCCATTTGTTTATTCAAATTTCATATATTATTTCACGTAAAAAGAAGCAAATTATATATTACACATTTGATAAAATGACTCGGTGATCATGAATATATATATTATATATATAATTTTTTAATTGAAATTACTCACTCTATGGATTGCCACTATTCTGGATTTACACAACATAAGGAGTTTATTAAAATGATATATTGGTTTGGCTTGCAATTCTTTTTTATTTTCTAAAGTTTAATGGATACAATGTAAACACAATGTATATGATCAAACTCCTACTTGCTCAGAAGAATCTCAGTGTTGGATACTGCCTTACTGTTCAAAGGCTGGACATTTATCATTATACTAGAGCAACCACTTGTGTATTCTCAATGCTGTTAAGCTTATACAGGCTGCATACAACAACCAAGAATTGTTTTCATGAGGATAAGCCCAGTATCTACAAACTGGACACTGTTCCCTTCACTCTGTTTTCTGGCTCAACTCTATCTGCATTTCTGGATATCTGGCCATGGCAGTGACAAACATGTAGGGCACTACCCCCTCAATCCTCTGCCTGCCAAGTACTTCTAAGATACACTCAATAGTCATATACTGCCTTTTGTCCCCTGTACTCCATTTTCTAGCTCCAAATTCTCTCTACATTCATGGAGAATCACTGGCACCAGAGACAGAGATTGAGCAGCCATCATAAGAACAAAATCAACGAGAGCCTGGTTAATAGAGTACCACTGGAGCCCACCTATTCTACTACAGTAATTCCTGGATACTTTAACACATGTGAGGCAAAAGAAAATGACATTGCACTCAATGTTACGTAGGTGGCAGGGACCTTTAACAAAGGAATAAATAAATTCCTTAAAGCAATATAGGAAAGTACACCTGGACAGGTGAAGGAAATGAGGAAAATGGCTCAAGACATGAAAATGGAAATAAAAGCAATAAAGAAACTAAAAACTTAGAGAACCATGGAGATGGAAAACCTATGTAAAGGAATAGAAAGTACGGACGCAAGAACCAGCAGAGTACAACAGATGGAAGTGATAATCTCAGGTATAGAATATAAGAGAGAAGAAATCAATACTTTGGTCAAATTAAATGTTAAATCAAATGATATCTGACATATAATATCCAGGACATTTGGGACACCATGAAAAGACCAAGCCTGAGAATCATAGTAAGAAAGAAGATTCCCAAAACTAAGGCAAAATCATAGAAGAAAGCAGATACTTAAAAATATGACAGTGTAGAGCGAGCCTATAGCCAACATCAAGTTAAATGGAGAAAAATTAAAGCATATCTACTAAAATCAGGGACCAAGACAAGGCTGTTCACCCTCTGTATAGTACTTTAAATTTTAGCTAGAGTAATGAGACAGTAAAAGAAGATAAAGAGAACACACTTTGGAAAAGAAGAAGTCAAAATATCACTATTCACAAATGATAGGTTTGTATATATGTGACCCCAAAAATTCCAGCAGGGTATTTTTATAGCTGAGAAACTCCTTCAGCATAGTAGATGGATACAAATTTAACTCAAAGAATGAGCAGTGTTCCTATATAAAAATAATAAATGGGACAAAAAATTAAGGAAAATTTTCCCTGTGAAGATGTGTTCAGGCTCTTCCCTACTTTCCCTTCTATTATCATTTTATTCTGATTTTATGTGGAGGTCCTTGATTCACCAGGACATGAGCTTTGTAAACTGGGATTACAATGGATTGATTCTTCTACATGCTGACTCCACTTGAACCAGCACCATTTGCCGAAAATGCTGTCTTTGTCAAAGATCAAGTGAGCATGAGTATGTGGATTCATTTCCGGGTCTTCAGTTCTATTCTATTGATCTACCTGCCTGTCTCTGTACCAATAGCACGCAGTTTTTATCTTGATTGCTCTTTAATACAACTTGAGATCAGGGATGGTGATTTCCCTAGAAGTTCTTTAATTGTTGAGGTTAGTTTTCACTATCCTTGTTTCTTTGCTATTCTAAATGAATTTGCAAATTGTTCCTTCTACCTCTATGAATAATTGACCTGGAATTTTTATGAGGTTTACATTCAATCTGTAGATTGCTTTCAGCAAGATTGCCATTTTTACTATATTAATCGTGCCAATATGAGCATTGGAGATCTTTCCATCTTCTGAGGTCTTTCTTCAGAGACGTAAAGTTCTTGTCATGCAGATATTCCACTTGCTTGGTTAGAGTTACACCAAGATATTTTATATTATTGGTGATTATGGTGTCAATTCCAAAATTTCTTTCTCTGCCTGGATATCCTTTGGGTAGAGGAAGGCTACTAATTTGTTTGAGTTAATGTTATATTCAGCCACTTTGCTTAAAATATTTATCATGTTTTGATTTCTGTGTTGGAATTGTTCAGGTTGTGGCACGGTAGGAGGTGAAATATATCCTGATTCCTGGTCAAGATAGGTCGAATCCTTGGGAGACCCTAAAAGGGATGGCAGGTGCATTCTCAGTCTCCCAGGATATCAGGGCCTCATGTAGCTGCACCCCTAACCCTCAAACAATACCTGTTTGCAGTCAGACTACAGTCTTTCCTGGAGACAATTTTTGGTGTCTTAAGGAAAAGGCTGCCATGCTGGAGATCCATCATGTCTCCCCTTAGCTTGTCTTCCAGGACATCAACAAGAGCAAGCTCATCTGCCAATTCCTTCTTTAAGATATTGATGGCACAAGCCATGCCAACAGCACCAACCCAACAACTGTAATCTTGGACTGGGGGACCTGTTCTTCCTTAAGAAGATTCACAATCAGCTGGTCTTTGAGGGTTGCCATCTTGGACTTTGAGTCTCTTGAGACCACGAGTGCATGATGGGGAATGACGAGCAATGATGGGCAAGCAGCAGCAATATGGCCTGGGCTCAGCAACAGTGGGTCTAGCACATGGAACAATATCTTTTCCAGTAGCCACAATTCATATAAAATATCTTGGTGTAATTCTAAGTCCATATCTTTGAACAAAAATTTTTAAGAAGATATCAGAATGGAAAGCTCTTCCATGATCCTAGATCAGTACAAATATTACAGTAAAAATGGTCATTCTACCAAAAGCAATCTACATCACAAATGTTTGCAGAACTTGTAGAAACAATACTTAATTTATATAGAAAAGAAACAAAAAATTTTCAGGGTAGATGAAACAATATCACCTTCCCTGATATCAAGTTATTCTATTCAGATAGCATAATAAAATCCTTATGGTACTTACATTACAAAAGCCTGATTGATCAATAGAATCAAATCCAGAAACAGAAGTAAATCCACACACCTGTGGACACTTTTAACAAAGAATTAAAAACTATACAATGGAAAAAAGAAAACATCGCCAACAAATAGGTGCTGGACTTCATTGTCTAGCCTTAGAGGAAGATCAAGTTAGACCTATTGAAATGCAATGGATAGCTGATATCCATGAGAGACCTCCCTTTTCTCCAGAGAAATGTAGGAAAGGTGGACATGGGGGAAGGGAATGGAAAGATAGAAGGGAGGGGAAACAGTGATTGGGATACCTAATAAACAAATAACTTAATAAAAATTATGGGAAAAAAGAAAAAGGAATAGATGTTGCGGGGTGGAGAGAGAATCCTTTTGTAAAAAGTTTGTTAAAAAAAGAACCCGTATATTTGAATCGTAAGGACTGCATTATTATATATTTATTATATAGTTATTGATGGAAATCTATGAACAGACTATAATAATTTCTAACTTTTTTTAGATACAATTTTTTTTCTCTTTTTCTAAGAAATTTAAACATAACTGTTCACCTCACCAGTTTAATTACTGTTTCTCCAACCACAATTTTAAAATCCAAAGGAAATTTGAAGTCCAAAGCAAAATGACAACAAATTTAAATGTAACTATAAATGTGGTTCTTAAATAGATAGAATGCTTATTAAATATAAAGCCCTAAGTTCTGCCTACTGTTTATATGTACTGTCTCTAAAAGTGTTTATGTTATTGGGATAGTTTCTTTCTAATTTTCACTCAAAGCTTGAGTGAGTCCCCATGTCAGACAAAAAAATGATCCCAAAAATGTTGCCATACTTACCCCAAACAGTTACCATATTATCTGATATATTAATTCTTTTAAGTTGGGAGAGCAAAGGAGATTATCCATGACTTGACTTAGTTTTATTTTCTGTTGTTGTGATAAAATACTCTAACACAGGCAACTTACCAGGGAGGGCATTTTATATAGCAGTTCCAGTAAAGCTTTGCTGCACTGCAGCTGGAGACATGTTTTAGTTCTTGAGAGCCTTAAGTACTCTTGCAGAGGACCTGAGTTTTATTCCTATCATGTATTTTGGACTGCTCAAAACAACATGTAATTCCAAGTAAAAGGATTATTTCTGGCATCTGACATGTTTGAGCACATGCACTCATGTACATAAGTAGGCATTCATACATATACATAAATAAAATAAAATAAATATAATAAACATTCTGTGTGAGCATGAGTGTGTGTGTGTGTGTGTGTGTGAGAGAGAGAGAGAGAGAGAGAGAGAGAGAGAGAAGAGGAGGAGAAGGAAGAAGAAGAAGAGAAGGAAGAGGAGGAGGAAGAGAAAGAGGAGGAGGAAGAAGAAGAGGAGGAGGAGGAAGAAGAGAAGGAGGAGGCGGTGGCAGCAGGGGGAGCTGTTCATTTTGACAAGGATGTAAAGAGTAAATGTAAAGAGTTTAAAAGTTATAGTTGCATTGCATGTACAATCAAGCAAAGGAAGTAATGAATTAATGCATGCTACTGCTTAACTTTCTTTCTCCATTCCATAATAGTGCAGGTTCTCCTGCCCAAAGAATCATTTTGTCAGCAGTCAAGATGGACAACTAAAAATCAACCAAAAGAATAATGATAAGCATTCACACCTAGTGTTCCATTTACTGCATAATAATTAACATGAGGTATACCAACATGTAACAATAGTTTAGTCAATTACAAATGGGGATAATATGATGATAGTACCATAGGATTATATCTAGTGTTACCCATTTTTGATTTGCAAATGCTCTATTATGTTTATGCAACTGCATGCACAGAACAGAAATAGGTAGATTTCTGTGGATTACAGTTGTCAAAAGAGCTCATTGTTCAAAAGAGATGAGATTCAAGGGAAGGGGACAAATAGTGATAAAGCAGGACAGCTAGCTTCTTTTCAGTCTTTTGCACAAAAAGGCATGCAGAAACATAGACATATGTGTACACACATCACATGTAAGTGTTTCATTCTCTCTTTCATACCCATACCCACACATATGTCTAGGCATATTCTATACTAGCAGCTTTATCTTTTTCTGTATCTACATATTTCTTTTGGATTCTTTATCTCTTACACATACACACACACACACACACACAAAAGAACAAGGAAAAAAAACCTGTCTACCAACAATATATTTCTTACAATGAATCTTGAAACTAGGTAGCTAGGTGATTATTTTTCATAAATCTATAGGCTAGGATATATGTGAACAAAGGACTAGAACACTTTGAGGCCAGTATGGAAACAATTCTCTGCTGGTTCATATAAGGTATATAGATCTGAGAATGTAATCTCAATGGTAGACCATTTGCCTGTTTGCTCAATATTTTTGTTTGGTTTCCCAGCATATAAATAATCATATTTTGATATATCTGTCCTAGTGTTTTACTACTGTGAACAGACACCATGACAAAGGGAACTCTTATAAGGACAATATTTAGTTGTGGCTGGCTTACAGGTTAAGAAGTTCAGTCCATTGTCATGAAGATGAGAGCCTGACAGTTCCCAAGCAGGCATGGCACTGGGGGGATTAGAGAGTTCAACATCTAATTCTGAGGTAAATAAGGGAAGATTGAATAGGAGGATGTTCTCAAAACCTACCACCATAGTTATATTTCCTCCAACAAGGCCATATCAAACTCCAGTAAGGCAGCAAATCCTAGCTTCAATTGTGTGCACTACTATTCCTGGCCTTAAGTTTTTTTGACTTGGAGATTGCTCTATACCAGGCTGTCCTCAAACTCAGAGATCTGCTTACCTCTGTCTCCTGAGATTAAAGTACTACCCTGTACCACTCTGCTCAGAAATAAGCTTAGCTAAGTGGAATTTTGCCACAAAGTCATCACTCCCTTAAACTGTTTACCACTTTGAGCATAGGATTTAGCTGCATTTCACTTCTTTCCTGGTGCCCCTTTATTGCCATACATTTTATATTTTTCCTTTCTCAGTTTGCTCCTTTTCTTTAACATGTTCTTCATAAGAATGAACTTTAGTAACCACAGAACAGAATTTATAACCAGATGTTTTGAGACACTTTTCTAAGCAATTCATCTAAATCTATCTACCTTAGCTTCAGGCAGACTCTTCTGACAATGGCAAAAAGAATGTTCTTATTCTTCATGAAAATAACAGATAAACTGTCTCTAGGCAACCTAGTAACCATCTTCTCCATTGAAATCTCTTGGGCCAGCAGGCCTATATAGTTCAAATCAACCTCAATACAACCATCTTCCATATTCCTATTAGGATGACCCATTAAATCCCACTTAACATCACATGTCTTTTAAATTCAAAGACCCCAAATCCATATTCTTCTAAATCAAAAGCATAGTCAGGCCTATCACAGCAATATTCGATCTGCCGAATCAACTTATGTCTTAGGCTTTTCTGCTGTGAACAAACACCAACCAATGGAACACTTAAAGACAACATTTAATTGGGGGTGGCTAAGGAGATCAGAGGTTCAGTCCATTATTATCAAGGTTAGAGCATGGTAGTGCCCAGGTAGGCAAGAAGCAGGAGGAACTGATAGCTAAACATCTTGTCCCTGAAGGCAAACAAGAGAAGACTGGTTCCAATGTGGTTAAGAGAAGGGGTCTCATTGCCCACCCACACAGTCACATACTTCATTCAAAAATGTCACACCTCAAGTTTTGGATAAATAACATTTTTAAAGATAGAAGTTGAATTTTATTTTCACATTTGTGTCCCATATTTAAAAACTTAATTCTGGTAAAATTTATAGTCAGAAAGAATTCCATGATTGCTTTTACATCATGTTTATGAAAACAACTCATCATATTAAACCATTGACTAAGGTTTTATTTACATATGCCACCTTTGTAGAAATAGAAATCAAGTTGATGTCCGAATGCAAAAAAAAAAAAAAAAAGTCACACCTCTTAATTAGTGTCACTTCTTGGGCCAACCATATTCAAGCCACCACAATCTCACATGGCCAAATGATATGGCAAATTATGTCCTTTGTGTCAATTTCTATTATATTTTCTATGGTAGATTACTAGATTAGGATTTGATTTCCTCCAAAATTAGTTTCTCATTGATATAATCACAATAGGATTTGGAATTTCATAGAAGAATTTTAGAATAACAAATATTTAGTCTACTTGCTATAGCAAGGAGAGAATTAAGGGCACCCATGATTACTAGATGGCCTTGAAAGGAATACATTGAATATTCTAGATAAGCCTAATATATTCATGATTCTGGAAGAAAGAGAAATGAAGTACCTAAATAAGTGAGAGATTTTTGAAGATAATATTCTGTTCTGTTTTTTGCAAACATGGAAACTGAGAACAAGTCTAACTACATGAGCCCTTCAGCACCCTAGAAATGTAGAGAATCACATTTCCTCCTGAGATTTCCTAGATAACAGCATTCCTGAAAACACCTTACTCTTAGGTGCAGTGGTAATCTATTTGTACTTTTTCATAGCTATGCTTTAACAAATGTTTGTTTCTTTAGGTTTCTATGAAAAATATAAATATCATACTCATGTCTTATTCATCCACAATTTTGTCATAGATCATCTCCATAGCATAAGAATAAGACATGGAAACATGACCAGGAGGCAAAAGTTATACATGGGAAAACATGAGAAACTAGCTTTCCTGAAGATTCTAAGGATGATTGTCAAATCTAGTATTTATTCTTTATTATTAGTCATTACTGCTTCTACTGTAAACCATGACATTATCATTAGAATTGATAATGTCAATATGAAATATTTGCAAATGTTTATAACAAAATAGCACTGATTCTCTACTACACAAAACTCAAAAGTAAGAGTTGCTATATCAAGACACCCCTTGCTGAAATGTAAAATCTGAAACAAAGACCAGGAGGTTATCTAATAATAAAACAGTTCATGAAATTTTACTTCCATTTCCTCTAAAGAGCATTCGTATTACTTTAATGACATAGACATATATACTGTGAATTCTACATAACTAACTAAATTATTACCAGGTAATGAACTTGGATAGACACTCAATTGTCTTTGTCCTATATACATTAGGTATAAAGAGAAAGTTTGTGGCATCTTTTAACCATTCCTTCTATGCTTTTTATTTGTATGGAATACAGGTGGCATGCTCCCCAACATATTGAAATAGTTAAGAGACCATACAGCAGCAATTGAATTGCACACATATGCACATAGACTGTTTATGACTTTCTCTTCTGAAATGTTAATAAATTTCTTTTTCAGTTTTTGAGTTAGTATCCAGACTGTAAAGTCACACATATCTATACTCATTTTATAGATCCTTTCTCCAATGGAATACTATTTAAAATAAATATTTAGTTAGGTATTTAGAATTAATAGTATATTCATATCAGTAAAACACTCTTTAGAGGACATGATGAAGTTAAATAAGAAATCAAAATCTATGGACTATTTACTTCTTAGCTAATCAACTGACCTTTGTTTCAGATATCACAAAGCAGTATGGACTATCTTTGAAATAACATGATCTGATTTTGAATTGTAAGTAAATGATGGTATTTTCTCTTGTGACCATACAAATACATATAAATTATTCATGTATATACTTAAAATTACACTCTGTCACTTTATCTAAGATGGGTTGTTTATATTTTGTTCTAATTATCAGCAAATGAATGTGATGTTAAGACCTCATTTAAACATGTACCATGGCTAGAAAAAAAGTGGTTTAATGCCAAAGCAGATGTTATTTCTTGTAAAATACTGAATGGCAGACAAGTCAGGAAAGCTCTATTTTATATTTATTCATGCACATGAAGGATGGAACTCAAGATTTTATACAAACTAGGCAATTGTTCAGCCACTGAATAACTGAGCTATCTATTCACTTCTCTTTTGACTTTTTATCTTGAAGCAAGATAAACAAAATCTCAGCATTGTCCCTGCTTGCTTTGAACTGACTTTGTACACAGAATAACTTTAAACAATCCTCTTGTCTATGCTTCCTGATTAGCTGGGATTACAAGTCTTTACCACCAGGATTAGCTTCATTTTATTTTAAATAAGGTATGATCATTGAAAACATCAAAGGACAATATCATTATTCCCAGAGAGTTAAAGCAATAATTCCTAAGGAAGATGATTGCTTGATTTACAACACAACCATCTTCAGTTTTGAAGCTTTTTAGTTGACTTAGTTCTAGTCATAATCTCATTAACTTCTTCAAAAGCCTGAATGTAGTGAGATAAAAACAACCCTGTAAATCTTACTTAACTGTTGGAGATCTGCAGCCATCCTTCAAAAAAAGGCTTAGCTGCCTGCACACTGGAGAATAACACATTACCCCAGGGAAAATTAGTAGTATCATGAGAGTAAAATATGGAGTTGTCGTGTAATGGATATTACAATTCAGTCAACAATACAGGAAGGATTAATAGTTAAGTTTCTGGTTTAGGAAAAAATATAGAACAGTGAATAGATGATGTCAAAGATTTAGCAAAACAGAACACGATTAAGTAGGAGATATATGTAAGATATTCTTGTTTTTTTCAACATGAAATACTTTGCAAAAGGGGTTTGTATCACTACCAGCAATGCTAGATCTAAGAAATTGTAGCTCAGCCAAGAAAAGGAGGTAGTTCAATTCTCCTTAAATTTAAAGCAAGCAGAAAAACATATTAATTGACTGATTATTATTTTTTTCCCGGAGCTGGGGACCGAACCCAGGGCCTTGCGCTTGCTAGGCAAGCGCTCTACCGCTGAGCTAAATCACCAATCCCAAATTGACTGATTATTGAAGAAAACCTTCATATGGCTGATAAGACCATGGCAGTTATATGCAACATTCATGTTAATAGGAATGTTGAGTGCAGCCATAAGGTATCATGCTTACCAAAACGGATTAATGAAAAGAAGACATGAAGAGATAAGGAAGTCTTAGAATACCCAGTAAGTTCATATATTGCTGGGAGCATTCAAATTGCAAAGTCACAGTAGAAAACCTCGTTTGTAAAGTTAAACATATTCACACACCTTGTTCAACATTGGTTATACATATCACAATTTATTTTCAGGGTTTGGCTGCATTAAAACTCACCAAACTCAGCAATTTCAGCAGCATATATAGTTCCTCACAGTTCGAGAACTTGGAAATCCAAGATGCACATACCACAAAGAATTTCTTCTGTGGAACGTGAGACAGGGTCTGCTCTAGGCTTCTAATCCAGGTATGTAAATGATCATCTTATTAAGTCATTACATTAGCCTATGATCTTTCTCTAACAGGGTCCAAGTGTTTTTATAATGATATCCATACTGTTTTGTGACCCGTCTGCATGTCCTCCATTAAGTTATTAACTTCCTTAATATAACATTAGGCTTAATAATAGGAAAGTCACATATAAAGTAATAAAAGTTAGGCATTCAACACATGGATAAAGAATAGAATAGAATTTATCTTAGGACATTATTTTGATATATTCAGTAAAATAATATGCTTATGAAAAGTCCTGAACAGAAATGCTCATTATAGGAATATATCTCAAAAGTGTAAACTACTTAAATTTACAGAAAAAAAAAACTGAGTGAAATTTTGAATTCATGTATATTGTGAACTCCTAAACAAAATATAGACATTAGTCTCATAAAAGGAACAGAAGAGAGCAAACAATGATTATGTGCTTTATGGTATCATTTATATAGAATATAAGAACAAGAAAAACTGATTTATCACACTAAAAGTAAAACCAGGGAATGCATTCAGTTTGGACAGGATTGTGAGAAAGGGGAGAATGAAAATTCAATATTTACAAATTGAACTTAAGTGGATGCATCTGGTTTGTAAAACGACATTCATTAAATGTTATCCTTTGGACCTTGAATATTTTCTAAGGGCACATGCCTTAAAGGCCCTTTCTCTGCTTTGGTTACAGAGGCTATATTTTTGGGGGAAATAAGTACTCTATCATATCGCTGATACTTCTGTACACTGCACTCCGAAATCAACTTCCTGAACTATTGGCTTCCTATGATGAGGTCCTATCTTACTACTGAGGGTCAATGTTCTTCCAGTGTGCTGGTGACAGTTTGCTGAGGTTCTCATAACATTGAAGAGCAGAGAAACTTTCCTAGGAGCCTCAGTAGGTCTGATTGTGGACTTCTGGCAAGTATAGTCAGTCTCGGTCATCCTCCACCTTAAGAGTTCTTTCTAAACTGACTCTACAATTAGCAATTAGATGCACCTAGCTACTCCATATATCTGAACTAGCAGGGGTTCAAAGCTAGAGGCAATGTTGGAATGAAGTGAATGAGGAAGATGTTATGAAGGACTTCACAATTAGCTCTAGTAGGACGCTCAGACTTTGTTTTTTTTTTGTTTGTTTGTTTTTTTTTGTTTTTTTTTTTTTCAGAAGAATCCTGAAGACTGTTGAGTCTCCAGACTCAACTGTCTCCTAGAAGGGCGGGAATAAATTGCTTGAGGTTCCATAGCTTTGATGCTTTGGCCTGAGTGAGGAAATTCAAAAGATCCAATATTGTGGAGAACACCAATGGCTCCATCTGTCTTCAAAACCTGCAACTTTAAATGAGCTGCATCAGAAATTCTTTCCTGAAGTTGCTTCCAGCTCCTTTTTTTTTTAAATTGGGTATTTTTTTTATTTACATTTCAAATGTTATTCCCTTTCCCGGTTTCCTGTTCATAAGCCCACTAACCCCTCTCCCTCTCCTTCTATAATCGTGTTCCCCTCCCCATCCTCTCCCTTTTACCGCCTCCTCCCTCCTGACAATCCCCTACACCGGGGTTGTCTAACCTTTAAGACCCATCATTTCAGAGCCTCTTGTCAAAGTTTCTAGACTCACAGCTTTGGACAAGATGGCCCCTGGCTTCTCTCATCTCAGATGAGTTCTCCAATCTAAGATGATGACTCAACATAGGAAATTCCTCATGGACATGCCAGGATATTTTTCTAGATGATTCTAGATCCTGTTACATTAGCAAGTAATATTAATTGTGACATCATCTGTTAAAGATATCTTTCATATTTAGAATTCCATGGTTTCATTAATTTTGAGTTGACATGTTGAAATTGTAATCAAAACACAAACAAATATTCATACATCTGACTAGCAATGTCTTCGTTTTCCAAAATGAAATATTTTTGTTCTAATTTTCATAATTGAAAAATTACAGCTAAGTTTATAGAATTAAAGATAATTACAAGGTTATCTTTCTATGTTATCAATTTTGACATGGTGATTGCTTATTCCCAGAGGCTTCTATTTATGTGGAAATAATAGTAATCTTTTTGAAAATAAGTGTTCACATTACTAGTAGTAGATAGCTTTTTTGGTAGGAAGTCATAGAAATATAACTAGAAAATTGAAGAAATGTTATTAAACATATATTAGAGCAATATAAATGTTATTAAACATATATTAGAGCATATATAAAAGGCCAGATAATTAGACTAGAATTCAGGATTTGTACAATATTACAAATGATTTTCAAAGATGAGGGAAGGTTTTTGAAGTTAGGCATTGATACAGTTTAATAGCTGAAAAATGACTGGCCAGTTTGAGCTGAAGGAGAGAATAATATTATTTGCAAAGAGTCAAATTTGAAAAGAAATAAAACAAAACAGTAATTATATCATGTATGAGGTCATTTCAGAGTCTTGTGCTGCCCATACTGAGTACTTTCTGTAAGCTATGAAATACTGGGAAATTATGACTTTTGGATCAATTCCTATAACACATAAGAAAACTCAAAATAAAATAGCTTTATTGAGTTTCTTGTGTTCAGTATGGTGTAGCAATATTTTACTGAAATATCTATAAAATACAACCAGTATTGCAAAACAAGTACACATAATTGGAAGAAACATGAACTGAAGTCACTATCGAGCTGGAGTTGCCTGATATAGCTACCTTTGTTTTGAGAAATATTCGTAGATTGCAGTGTTGTGCCAGATTATCAAGACTTTGTATTTGAAGACTCATAGAGAGAAAGATTAAGAAATGCAGTGACTTATTTTGTATTTCTGATTATTAAGCCAGGTTTACCTGTTGTTTACATTCTTCCAGTGCCCAAGAGCCAGGCATCACTTTCAATCATATTGACAAAACTATTTGACATTCATACAATAATACTAAAGTCATGAAATACAGAACTACATTTTGAAAATCTTATTTTTACAATTTCAATCATGAATTTTCCATTACTATGGCTTTAGTTTACATTATACATGTTATAGCAGTTATAAAAGAGCCAAGGACAAAGTAATAATATGTTAATAAACATCATGTTTAAAAAGTGGAGGTATTAAGAATATTGTGGACTGTATTGGAATAAAGAATGCACAGGATACTAAAGACTTAAAATTTGAGTGTTTCTGTTAAAGAGCTTCCTGATGTGGTTTATAGACCTGTAATATTTATTATCATGAATGTGGGTAGTTTGATGACATAGGCTGATGCCCTTGTGTATAAAATAAGGGAATAATAAAGACATTCATGTTGGTGTTCCCTATTACTGCTAACTGCTCCACACAGAAGTAATCTCCTCAAGTAACTATGCCAAGACCACTATAATAGATGGTATTTCCTGTACCATGATCCTAAATAATAAACCTTTTTATCCATAGTTTGCTTTTTATCAGGTATTGGATGGCACTCACTAGAAAAGCATAGTCTTATAATATCAAAAATTAAATATCTTGAAAATAATGGTTTTATGCTCTTTAAGCAAAAATTTCCTTTCATAGATGGCCTAATATTTCTTATATGGTTTTATCACTATGAGGAAATATGTATAACCTCTATTGGAAAATAGAGATATGTACTGCAGTATATGGTTTCATTAGATGAAAAAGTGATTTAAGTAGCTGGGGCTTATTATAAGTTCAATTCATTATTGCTACCCTGACCAAGTTATCACTGGGTAGAAAGTTCTTCAGTTTCCATAGGCATGAGAGTTTTATGTTGTTTTTTGTTGTTGTTGTTATTGCAGTGTAGCCTTAGTCTGTGTTAATCTAATAGGATCATTGGATTGTTTCAATCTTCTTGTATCATTTGAGGTTAGTTTTGTGTTCGATTATATGGTCAATGTTAGAGAAGATACCATGGGGTGCTGAGAAGAAGGTATATTCTTTTGTTATAGGGTGAACTGTTGTACAGATATCTGTTATATCTATTTGATTCATAACCTTCATTAGCTTCACTGTGTGTATGTTTAGTTTGTTTCAATGACCTGTCCATTGATGAGATTGGCTAATGTGTGTTGTTCAGTGTGTGTTTTGAGAAATAGTAAAGTTTCTTTTACAAATGTGCTCTTGCATTTGGGACATTAAATGTTCAGAACTAAGACTTAATCCTGGAGAACTTTTCCTTTGATTATTGTGAAATATTCATCCCCGTCTCATTTGATAATTTTTGGTTGAGAGGAAAAAAGAAAGAAATTAAAGAATTCCTGAAATAAATTGAAAATGATGGCATTGCATAGACAAAGTGATGGGACAGAACAAAAGCAGTGCTAAGAGGAAAATTCACAGTACTAAATGCACCTTAAAGAAATTGGAGAGAACCTACACTAGAAACTTAATAGCACCCTGAAAGCCCAGGAAAATAAAGGAAACAAACACATTCAAGAAGAGTAAACTATAGGAAATTGTCAAACTCAGTCTGAAATCAGACAAAATGAAACAAAGAGAACAATACAAAGAATCAACAAAATCAAAAACTGGTGCTTTGAGAAAATCAACAAGATAGATAAACCCCTAACCAAACTAACTACAGGAAACAAATTAACAAAATTAGAAATGAAATGGGGACATAACAACAGAAACTGAGGAAATTAAAAGAAATTAGATCCTACTACAAAAGCCTATACCCAACAAAAGTGCAAAATCTAAATGAAAGAGATGATTTTTCTAGACAGATACCACATTCCAAAGTTAAATAAAGAGCAGGTTAACTATCTAAACAGGTCCATATGCTTCGAAGAAATCATAAACCTCTTAACCAAAAAAAAAAAAAAAAAAAAAAACACCAAGGGCCAGATGGCTTTAATGTGGAATTCAGACTGCTAAAGACGAGCTAATACCAACACTCTTCAAATTATTCAGTAAAATAGAAACAGAAGGAAGACTACTTAATTCATTCTATGAAGCTACGTTTACTCTGATAACTTATCCACACAAAGACACAAATAAAGAAAGAGAATTTTGGAACAATCTTGGTTATGCATATAGATGCAAAAATACTCAATATTATTCTAGCAAACTGAAATGAAGAACAACACATCAAATCCATCCTAGGGATGCAAGGTTGGTTCAATAGACAAATATCCATTAATATAATTTAGTATATAAACAACTCAAAGGGAAAAAACACATGATCATCTCATTAGTTTATGAAAAATCATTTGACAAAATATAACACCTCTTCATGTTAAAAGAATTGGAGATCAGGAATTCAAGGACCATACCTTAATATAATAAAAGCAATATACAGCCAAAAAATAACCAACATCAAACTAGATGGAAAGAAACTGGAAGCAATCCCACAAAAATCAGGACCAAGACAAGGATACTCACTCTCCCAGTAACTATTCAAGATAGAGCTCTAAGTTTTAGCTAGAGCAATAAGGCAGCAAAGGCAACCAAGGGGATAAAAATTGGTAAAGAAAAAAATCAAGGTATCACTATTTGCAGATGATATGACAGTCTATATAAGAAACCCCCAAAATTCTACCAGAGAACTTATACAGCTGATATACAACTTCGCAGTGTAGCTGGAAAGAAAATTAACTCAAACAAATCAGTAGGCTTCCTTTATGCTAATGATAAATGGGCTAAAAAGGAAACTAGGGAAACAATACCCTTCATAATAGTCACAAATAATATAAAATATAACCAAATAAGTGAAAGATATGACAATAACTTCAAGTCACTCAAGAAAAAAAAAATCAAAGAAGACCTCAGAAAATGGTGAGACTCTCATGAGCATGGAATGGTAGGATTAACATAGCAGAAATGGCCATCCAAACAAAAGGAAACTAAAGATTCAATGGAATTCCAAATAAAATTATAACTTAATTCTTCACAGAGATTGGAAGAACAGTTCTCAAATTCATCTGGTAAAAAAAAAATAGGAGAGCAAAATTTATGCTAAACAATAAAAGAACTTCTGGGTCAATCACCCTCAAGCTATAAGACACAGCAATGGTGATTTTAAAAGATGCTGCATAGTATTGGTACAGAGACAGACAGGATGATCAATGTAATAGAAATGAAGACCCAGAAGTAAAACCACAGATATATTAACACTGAATTTTGACATGCTATCCTAACTGGTGGTCTGTATGAAGAAAAATGAAAGTAGATACATATTTGATTAAGCTCAAGTCCAAGTGGATCAAGAAACTCAATATAAAACCAGATACACTGAATCTAAGAGAAGAGGAAGTGGGAAAGAGCCTCAAACTCATTTGCCTATGGGAGGAAGGAGGATTTCCTAAAGAGAACTTCAATGGTTCAGAGTTTAAGATCAAGATTTGATAAGTGGAGCCTTCTAAAAACAAAATGGTTCTGTAAAGCAAAGGACAGAGTCAATAGAACAAACTGGCAACCTACAGATGGGGGAAAAATCTTCACTAACCCCATATCCTATAAAGGGCAAATATCTGAAATGTATAAAGAAATCAAGAAGCTAACATCCAAAAATAACCAAACAAACCAATTAAAAATGTGGTATAGAGCTAAACAGAGAATTCACAACAGAGGAATCTTGGATTGATTAAAAGCTCTTAAAGAAAGTTTTATAGTCCTTAATGATCAGAAAAATGCAAATCAAATCTACCCTGGGATTCCACTTTACACCAGTAAGAAGAGGTAAGATAAAAAACTCAGGTGACAGCACAGGTTGGTGAAGATGTGAAGAAAGAACACTCCTCTATTGCTGGTAGGATTGCAAATTGGTACAACCACTCTGGATATCCATCTGGAGGTTCTTCAGAAAATTAAAAATAGATCTACTCAAAGATTCAGCTATGCCACTCTTGGGCATGTACCCAAAAGTTGCCCAACTATATCACAGGAACCCCGCATCCTCTGTAATCATAGAGAACTTATCTGTGATACTGAGAAGATAGAAACAACCCAAAAGTCCAACAAGGGAAAAATAGATACAGAACATGTGGTTCATTTACACATTTGAATACTATTCAGCTATTAAGAAACAGTGTATCATGAGTTTGCAGGCAAATGGATAGAAGTAGAAAATACAATACTGAGTGAAGTAAATCAGATTCAAAAGGACATGCATGGTATGTATTCACTAAAAATTGGCCAAAGTTGTACAGACAGATAGATACGATCCACAGAACAAATGATGGTTAAGAAACAGAAGGAAACTCAGAAGTGCAGACAATCCTGAGAGCTGAACAGAGACCACCACTTCTGCTCAAATTCCTGGCCAAAATGGAAACCACCAGGATCCCTCTGATCACAGGACCCTAGGAGCAGTGTGGGACAGGATCCTTCCAGTTTCTGCTTGCACCTGAGCTGATCCACTCCCATAGCTCTCAGTAACTAAATTGCATGGGAGAGAGAGCTTGACTCTCAGAAGTTCAGACAATCCTGAAAGCTCAGGGAAGACTACCACTTTTCTGCTCACATTCCTGGCCAAAGGATCATGGAACAGGAACCTAGGATCAGTTAGGGACAGGATCCTTCCAGTTCGCACCTGTATCTACAGCTGACCCTATGACAAAGCTCTCTAAATCCAGATGCCACTTAGAAAAAGCCAGTCTCTAGGAGTGCTGACACACAGGGTTAATGGAGGGTAAAGTCACTGTCAGAGACAGCAAGACGAGATAACACCAGAGGCAACCAGATGGAGAGAGGCAACCACAGGAAACTAAGCGATAGAAACCGAGACTACATGGCATCACCAGAGCCCAGTTCTCCCACCAAAGTAAATACTTGATATCCCAACACAATTGAAAACAAAGATTTGAATTTAAAATTATATCTCATGATTGATGATAGAAGTAAATTTAATAAAGTCATAACTCCCTTAAAGAAATACAGGACAACACAGGTAAACAAGTAAAAGCCCTTAAAGAGGCAACACAAAAATCCCTTAATGAATTACAGAAACATCCAACCAAACAGGTGAAGGAATTGAACAAAACCATACATCTATAAATGGAAATAGAAAAAAATAAAGGAGAGAGACAACCCTGGAGGTAGAAAACCTAAAAAAGATATCAAGCATCACCAACAGAATACAAGAGATAGAATAGAGAATATCAGGGAAAGAAGACAACATAGAAAACATTAACACAACCATCAAAGAAATTTTAAAACACAAAAGGCTCCTAACCCAAATAATTCAGGAAATCCAGGACACAATAAGAATATCAAACCTAAGAATACTAGGTATAGAAGAAAGCAAAGATTCCCAATATAAAGGGTTTGTAAATATCTTCAACAAAATTAGAGAAGGAAACTTCCATAACCTAAAGAAAGATGCTCATAAACATATAAGAAGCCTAGAGAACTCCAAAGAGATTAGTAAAGAAATTCCTCCTGTCACATAAGAGTCAAAACACCAAATGTACAAAGCAAAGACTATTAAAAGCAGTGAGGGAAATAGGTCAAGTAACATATAAAGCCAGACCTATCAGAATTACATGAGAATTCTCACCAGAGAATATGAAAGTCAAAAGATCCTGGAGCGATGGATGTCCTGCAGACACTAAGAGAACATAAATGCCTGCCTAGGTTACGATATCCAATAATATTCGCATTTAACACAGATGGAGAAATCAAGACATTCCATGACAAAACCAAATTCAATAAATATGTTTCCACAAATCCAGCCCTACACAGGATAATAAATGGAAAACACTAACACAAGGATAGAAACTAAACCATAGAAAAAGTAAGAAAGTTATCTTCTTGAAACAAATCCAAAAGAACAGAGGCACAAAAACATAATTCCACCTCTAACAACAAAAATAACAGGAAACAATAATCACTATTCCTTAAAATCAATGGAATCAATTCTCCAGTAAAAAATATAGACTAGAAGACTAGATATGAGATGACCCAACATTATGCTGCATACAGGAAACACATTTCAGTGACAAAGACAGACACTACCTCAGAGTAAAGGGCTAGAGAACAATTTTTCAAGCAAACAGTCCCAAGTAACAAGCTGGAGAAGCCATTTTCTTATCTAATAAAATCGACATTCAATCAAAATTTATCAAAAAAAGATAAGAAAGGATACTTCATTTTCACCAATGGAAAAATCCACCAAGATTAACTCTCAATCCTGAACATCTTTGTCTCAAATGCAAGGGCACCTACATTCTTAGAAGAAACCTTATAAAGCTCAAAGCACACATTGCACACCTCACACAATAATAGTGGGAGACTTCAAAATTCCACTTTCATCAATGAAACATGAAAACAAGCACTAAACAGAGACTGGTTCAACTGGATGTCAGCATGTAGAAGAATGCAAGTCGATCCATTCTTATCACCATGTACAAAGCTTAAGTCCAAGTGTATCAAGGACCTCCACATCAAACCAGATACACTCAAACTAATAGAAGAAAAAGTGGGGAAGAGTCTCAATCACATGGGTACTTGGGAAAATTTCCTGAACAAAACACCTATGGCTTATGCTCTAAGATCAAGAATCAACAAATGGGACCTCATAAAACTGCAAAGCTTTTGTAAAGCAAAAGACACTGTCATTAGGACAAAACGGTAACCAACAGATTGGGAAAAGATCCTTACCAATCCTACATCTGATAGAGGGCTAATATCCAAAATATACAAATAACTCAAGAATTTAGACTCCAGAGAGCCAAATCACGCTATTTAAAAATGGGTTGCAGAGCTAAACAAAACATTCTCAGTTAAGGATTATCGAATGGCCAGAAGTCACCTAAAGAAATGTTCAACATCCTTAGTCATCAGGGAAATGCAAATCAAAACAACTCTGAGATTCCACCTCACACCAGTCAGAATGGCCAAGAGAAGAAACTTAGTGGACAGCAGGTGCTGGCGAGGATGTGGAGAAAGAGGAACACTCCTCCATTGTTGGAGGCATTGCAAACTGGTACAACCACTCTGGAAATCAGTAGGGATGTTCCTCAGAAAATTGGACATTCCACTACTAGAGGAGCCAGCTATATCTCTCTTGGGCATGTACCCAAAAGATGCTCCAACATACAACAAAGACACATGCTCCACTATGTTCATAGCAGCCTTATTTATAATAGCCAGAAGCTGCAAAGAACCCAGATTCCCTTCAACAGAGGAATGGATTCAAAAAATGTGGTACATCTACACAATGGAATACTACTTGGCTATCAAAAACAATGACTTCATGAAATTCATAGGTAAACGGAATGAACTAGAAAATATCATCCTGACTGAGGTAACTGAATCACAAAAAAATCCATGGTATTCATTCACTGATAAGTGGATATTAGCCCAAAAGCTTTGATTATGCAAGATACAATCCATACCACACGAACCTCAAGAAGAAGGATGACCAAAGTGTGGATGCTTCAGTTCTTCTTAGAATGGGGAATAAAAATATTCATAGAAGTAAAATGGAGACATAGTTTTTTGCAGAGACTGAACGAATGGCCTTTCAGTGCTTGTTCCACATGGGGATCCAGCCCATATATATACAGGCAACAAACCCAGACAATATTGATTATGCCAAAGTTTTCATGTCGAAAGGAGTGTGATATAGCTGTCTCCTGAGAGGCTCTTCCAGAACATGACTAATACAGAGGCGAATGCTGGCAGCCAACGGTTGAACTAAGAATGGGGTCAGCATTGGAGGAGTCAGAGAAAGGATTGAAGGTATTAAAGGTGTTTGCAACCCCATAAGAATAACAATACCAACCAACCGGGTCTCCCAGGGACTAAACCACCATCCAATGCATACACATGGACAAACCTATGGCTCCAGCTGCATATGTGGCAGAGGATGGCCTTGTTGGGCATCAATGGGAGGAGAGGCTCTTGTTCTCGTAATGGCTCAATGCCCCGTGTAAGGGAATGTCAGTGTGGGGAGGCAAGTTGGAGTGGATGGGTGGGTCGGGGAGCGCCTCCATGTTGTCCCTGGGTGGGTGATGGGTTAGGGAGTTTCTGAAGGGCAAACCTGGAATAGAGATAACTTTTGAAATGTAAATAAAGAGAATATATAATAAAAGAAAAGGCAGAAAATAATTATAAATCCCCATAGTAACCAGCGAGACACACACAGACACACACAAAACAACAACAACAACAACAACAACAACAACAACAATCTGACCCTGAATTATTCCTGTCTAAAAGAACTGAAGAGACGAAAATGGAGAAAAGACTGAGAGAAAGGAGGCCCAGGGACCAGCTCTACTTGAGATCCATCTCAAGAAGAGGCTCCAAAACCTGACACTATTGCAGATATTATGGTGTGCTTTCATACAGGAGCCTAGCCTGGTTGTCCTCTGAGAAGCCTAACAAACATTTGACTGAGACAGTCACAGTTACTTACATCAAACCATTAGACAAATTGTGGACCATTGTGGTTGAACTAGGGAAAGGCTGGAAGGAGCTGAGGAGGAGGTCAACCCCATAGAAGACCTGCAATATCAGCTAAACTGAAACCACCATCCAAAGTGTACACATGGACAGACCTAAGTCTCCAGCTCTATATGTAGCAGAGGATGGCCTTACTGGCCACCAAAGGGAGGAGAATCCCTTTGCCCTGCCAAGGATGGATCCCCCAGTATAGGGGAATGTCAGGGTAGATAAGGGGAGTGGTTGTGAGGGGGAAAGGGAGTAATATTTGAAATGTAAATAAAAATTCCAATAAAATAAATTAAAAAAAATAGAAGAAGCAGAAGGGCCCAAGTGAGGATACCTCAATCCCATTAGGGAGGGAGAAGTAAACAATCATGATAGGCGGAGGGAGGGAGGTACCTCAGTGGAAGAATCAGAGTGGAGGGGAAAAGGGGACCATGATCAGGTATGGTAGGGGAAACAGGAAAGAAACCCTGAGGGCTAACAGAATTGATGAAAATATGCAAATGCACAGGGTGAAAAGTGGGGAAACCTAGAAAGTACTAGAGACCTGCGAGGTGAGAGACATTCAGGTCTTAAAGGAACGGACTTAATTAGAAATGCCCAACAGTTGGCAGAGGAAAATTATAGAGTCCACATCAAGTAGTAAGACAGGGCATCAAGTGGATGGGTGGGGTTGCCATACCTCAGTCAAAAATTCTGATCCTGTCTAAAAGAACTGCAGGGACAAAAATGGAGAAGTAACTGAGGGAAAGGAGTGAGTAGCCCAAATTGGGATCCTTCTCAAGGGAAGTATCCAGGCCTGACCTTATTACTGATGCTATGATGTACTTAGAGACAGGTGCCTAGCATGGTTGCCCTTTGAGTGACCCAATAAGCAGAAACTTAGACCCAAAGATTGGACTGAAGTTGGGGACTACCATTGTTGATTTAGGGAAACACTGGAGGAAGCTGAGGAGAGTGATCCCATAGGAAGACCATCAGTCTCAATTAATCTGGACCCCTGAGTTCACTCAGACACTGAGCTGCCAACTGGACACCATCCAATAGCTGGTCAGAGGCCCCCAACATTTATATGGCAGAGGATTGCCTGGTCTGGCCTCAGTGGGAGAAGATGGGCCTAATCCTGGAGCGACTTAAGGAGGGGGAAATGACTGGAATGTTAAAAAAAAATAAGATTAATAAAAACATAAGTTCAATTCAGAACAATTTAAATTGGACATTCACTAATAATGTACTAATTCATTTATTTTAAAGAAATTAGAAGGAAGAATGTTTATTGTTGATTTAATTTTCTCCTATCATCTATATCCGGAGTTGTTAATTATAGTTCTTATAAAGTTTTGTCAATCATTTTTGATATTAGAATGGCAATAGCAGCTAGTTTCGTGGGACCATTTACTTGGAAAATTGTTTTCCAGCCTTTTGTTCTGAGATAAATTTTGTCTTTGTCACTGAGGTTGTTTCCTGTATACATCAAAATGCTGTTTCCTCTTTATGTATCCATTCAGGTAGTCTATGTCTTTTTATTGGGGAATTGATTCCATTGATATTTAGAGATATTAAGGAAAAGTTATTGTTGCTTTCTGATATTCTTGTTAGTGTTGGAATTATTTTTCTGTGACTATCTCCTTTTGAGTTTGTTGAAAGATTACTTTCTTGCTTTTTCTCAGGTGTAAATTTCCTCCTTGTGTTGGAGTTTTCTGTTTATTATACATTGTTGGGCTGGATTGGTATAAAGATATTGTGTAAGTGTGTTTTTGTCATGGAATATCTTGGTTTCTCCATCTATGGTAATTGAGAATTTTGCTAGATATTGTAGCCTGGGCTGGCGTTTGTGTTCTTATAGGTCTGTATGACATATGCCAAGGATGTTCTAGATTCATAATCTTGGTGAAAAGTCTGGTATAATTCTGATAGGTCTGTTTTTTATATGTTACTTGACTAGAGAAAACCATAGCCAACATCAAACTAAATGGAGAAAAACTTGAAGCATTCCCAATAAAATCAGGGACTAGGAAAGGCTGCCTACTCTCTCTCTCTACTTATTCAGTATAGTACTTAAAGTCCTAGACAGATCAATTAGACAACAAAAGGAGGTCAAAGGGATACAAATTGGAAAGGAAGAAGTCAAAATATCATTATTTTCAGATGATATGATAGTATATATAAGTGACCCAAAAATTTGACCAGAAAACTTTTAAACCTGATAAACAACTCCAGCAAAGTGGCTGGATATAAAATTAACTCGAACAAATCAGTAGCCTTCCTCTACTCAAAGGATAAACAGACTGAGAAAGAAATTAGGGAAATGGCACTATTCATAATATTCAAAAATAATAAAAAATGCCTCTGTTTGACTTTAACTAAGCAAGTGAAATATTTGTATGACAAGAACTTCATGTCTCTGAAGAAAGAAGTTGAAGAAGGTCTCAGAACATGGAATGATCTCCTATGCTCATGGACTGGCAAGATTAATATAGTAAAAATGGCCATCGTGTCAAAAGCAATATACAGATTCAATAGAATCCCTATTAAAATTCCAACTCAATTCATCATAGAATTAGAAAGACCAAAAAAAAAAAATCAGTAGCTTTCCTCTACTCAAAGGATAAAAAGGCTGAGAAGGAAATTAGGGAAAAGATACCCTTCACAATAGTCACAAATAATATAAAATAACTTTCTGTGACTCTAACCAAGGAAGTGAAAAATTGGTCTGATAAGAAGGTCAACTCTCTGAAGAAAGAAATCTAAGATCTCAGAAAATGGAAAGATCTTTCTTGCTCATACATTGGCAGGATTAATACATTAAAAATGGCCATCTTGCCAAAAACAGTCTACAGACTCAATGCAGTCCCCATCAAAATTTCAACTCAATTCTTCATAGAGTAGGAAAGAGCAATTTGCAAATTAATTTGGAATAACAAAAAACCCAGGATAGTGAAAATTATACTCAACAATAAAAGAACTTCTGGGGGAATCACCATCCTTGATCTCAAGATATATTACAGAGCAATAATGATAAAAATTGTTTGGTATTGGTACAGAGAAAGGGAGGTAGCTCAATGAAATAGAGTTGAAGACCCAGAAATAAATGTACACAACTGTGGTCACTTGATCTTTGACAAAGGAGCTAAAAGCATCCAACAGAAAAGACACAGCATTTTCAACAAATGGTGCTGTTTAAACTGGCAGTCAGCATGTAGAAGAATGCAAACTGATGCATTCTTACTCTTGTACAAACCTCAAGTCAAAGTATGTCAAGGACCTCCACTTAAAACTAGATACACTAAAGCTAATCGAAAGGATGTGGAGAAGAGTCTTGAACACATACATGGTCACAGGCGAAATTTTCCTAAACAGAACACCAATGACTTATGTCCTAGGATCAATAATTGACATATGGCACATCATAAAATTGTAAAGCTTCTACACTTGATCTTAGCCAAAAGGCCGAGAAGCGATGTAAAGCTTCTATTAGCCCAAGGACACAGTCATTAGGATAAAATGGCATCCAACATATTGGGAAACGATCTTTACCAATTCTCCATCTGATAGAAGCTAATATCCAATATATACAATGAACTAAAGAAGTTAGAATTCAGAGAATGAAATAACGCTATTAAAAATGGAGTATAAACATGAAAGCAGAATTCTCAAGTGAGGAATATTGAATAGCCACAAAGCACCTAAATTAATGTTCAACATCCTTAGTCATCAGGGAAAACAACCCAAAATATCCCTGAGATTCGAATCACCCAAGTCAGAATGGCTAAGATCAAAAACTTAGGTGACAGCAGATGCTGCCAAGATGTGGATAAAAAGGATCACTCCTCCATTGTTGTTGGGATTACAAGCTGGCACAACTACCCTGGAAATCAGTCTGGAAGTTCCTCAGAAAATTGGTCATGGTACTGAGGACCCAGGTATACCACTACTGGGCATATTCCCAAACGATGTTCTAACCTATAACAAGGACACACGCTCTACTATGTTCATGTCAGCCTTATTTATGATAGCCAGAAGCTGGAAAGAACCCAGATGTCCTAAAATAGAGGAATGGATACAGAAAATGGATTACTTCTACACATTGGGTACTACTCAGCTATTAAAAACAATACCTTCATGAAAACCTTAGGCAAATGGATGGAACTAGGAAATATCATACTGAGTGAGGTAAACTAATCACAAAAGAACATACATGGTATGAACTTACTGATAAGTGGATATTAGCCCAATAGTATAGAATAATCAAGATATAATTCACACACCACATGAAGCTCAAGAAGGATGACCAAAGTGTGGATTGTTCAGTCATTCTTAGAAGTGGGAACAAAATACTTCCAGGAAGAATTATGGAAACAAAATATGAAACAGAGACTGAAGGAAAGGCTATGCAGACTGTTGTATGCTATTATCTATACCATATACAGTCACCAAACCAAGACAATATTGAGGATGCCCAGAAGTGCATGCTGACAGGCGCCTGATATAGCTGTCTCCTGAGAGACTCTACCAGAGCATGACAAATACAGAGGAGGATGCTTACAGGCAACCACTGGACTGAGAACTGGCTGTAAATTGGAGGAGTTAGAGGAAGGAATTAAGGATCTGAAGGGGTGTGCAACCCCATAGGAAGAACAACAATATAAAACAACCAGACACTCCAGAGCTCCCAGGGAATAAGCCACCAACAAAAGATTACACACGGAGGGACCCATGGTTCTAGTTTCATAAGCGTCTGAGGATGGCATTATCCAGCATCAATAGGGGGAGAGGCCTTTGGACTTGTGAAGGCTCGATTCCCCAGTGTAGAGGAATGCCAAGGCGGGGGTTTGGGAGTGGTGGAGGGAGGGAGTGGGTAGTTAGTTGGGGGATCACCCTCACAAAATCAGGGTGAAGGGGATTGAATAGGGGTTTGCTAGAGGAGAACTAAGAAAGGTGATAACATTTGAAATGTATATGAAGAAAATATAAATAAATAATAAAACAATAAAACAAAAATTATAAACTCTTTAAAAAATTGGAAAATCTGCCTTACTAACCATGGTAATACAGCACTTGTCTTACAACCCTTTCCTTAAGAGGAATAACTGGAAACGTCTGGTTATAACTTAGTTACCAAAAGAAAAACATGTTGTTGGGGGATTTCTTTCTAATTTGTTTTGATGTTCTCAGAAATCAATATTTTAAAGCTCAAAATATAAATTCACTATTCCCATCTCTGCTTTAATATAAATGCATTATCTAAATGTATGTTGATACAATTAGATATTCTTTTATTGGTGAACTGTAACAACTACTGTACTAGTAGGAAGCCTCTTATTTTATTTCTTCATAGACAAAGTGAATCTATGTATTCTGTATTTTGTAGGGTTTAATTTGAACAATGAGAGTTTTTGTACAAGTATACCAATATTTGCAGTTATGTTAGGTATTTGTGAGATTATTTAACTACTTTTTATGAACGATAGAAAAATATAGTAATACTTATTTTTCTTTAAAAAAACAATAATTATCTATTATATTATAAAATTTGAAACTTTGAAATTTTTTGTATAGTTTTTGATTTAAAAATTTCCAATGGAAAAGATTTCAGCAGTTACTTTAAATAAATAAATATATATTTATATATATATTTAATAATTTATATATATTTCCTTCTTACTTGTAAGTCTTATTATTTTAGAAAAAATGTGTACTATTTACATGTTAATGTATGTGATATGCCCCTTGTATAGCTTTAATTTTAAATATAGCAGGTTTAAGAAAAATGTTCATTTTTTAGAAAGACTTTTTGAATGAAATGTAAATGAAAACAAAACTTATATTTATATTTCAAATGCCATAAAAGTCATCTGTTTCAAGATTTATTTTCGCAAATTAGCATTATCAACAATTGAAACAATTCTAATGAAATTTGCTCAGTAGAAAGCTGTTTTCCAATGCATTAGACTTGGCAACGTTGGGTCATTATATTTACAAGGATTGCTAGGAAAAAATGATTAGTCTGAAAATTGGACTTTGCCTAGTTTGTCAGGCAAGCAAAATATTACTATCCAACTAGGATTTAATTTAGCGTTAACAGAATGATTTCTACCCTAACACATTAACACAGCCTTAAGATATTTATATCTTTAGAATTTCAACCATCATTTTACAAAACTGGTAATAATAATATTTTGTCATGTTATTAATGCTAATTGTTTACATGACACATACGAGATATTTTGTCAGAAACTGCTGTTTCTGCATAATTCTGATCCCATAATGAGCACTCGCCTTCAGAAGCTTCTCCTTGAAAATGACTGATGAATACATTTATGATTATTTAAATTTTATTCCTATTGTAGATTGAAATTTTATGTATGAGTAGTCTTTGAGGTAACTCAGGGAATATGAATTTAGTAATTAAGAATGAAATGATTACAATTATTATCTATAATAATATTTTTGTGTTATTTAATTAAAAGTAAATGTTTTGCAGGTGGGAATTGGTCAGCCATTGTTGCAGTTGTATTTTTTTCTTTTTCTTGTTTATCATTAGGAAAATGGTTATTTTTTTGTCGTGTCATTTAAACACTAAATTATTTTAGCTGTCTCACAAGAGATTACACTTTCATAATCTTCAAACATTTTAGAAATTCTAATTTCATAAAATTTATTGTAATGAAATGATCATATAAAGAATATTCTTAAAGTTAATAAAATTTGTGTTAATAATATTTGGTGTTAATAAAACACCTAAATATATATTTTAGTCAATATTTTCATCTATGCTTGTGATGATAATTGAATAGGGTTTAGAGGTAGAATAATGAAAATTAGCATAAATGAAAGAAGTTAATATCAATTGCAAACCATTCCATTGAACATTATTTTAACAGAAATATAAGTAGTATATGTATTTCTTATCTTTGAAAAGTTACAAACTAACAAATCTTTGGGAATTCACTAAGGTTCATGACCTTTCTAGCCATCATGACTTTAGATGAGTAAACACTGAATTGGAAGAGTCCATGACTTACTGGTAGATTAAAGCATTTGTCTTTTGTTGTAGCACGCTAAACTGATTTATTTAATTATTTTCAGAATTTTAAGCAAGATTTTAATTTTGAATCATTTGGGGATTATGAAATAAAAAAATAGGAAAATCTTAACTTTGCAGCTATCATCCCATTTTTTGTTCAAAACAAAATTTGGTCACATGTTCATTGGTTATACATTAATTTATTTATTACTTTATGTACATATGCATGTATGTGTGTAGTCATTAATAATGACGAATATAGATATTTTAAAAGATGCTTAAGATATTAAAGACTGAAAGTTACTGAACATACACATAAAACGGTTCATATTTTTATGTATTACATTTATGAAATCACAGAAACTAAAAGAATCTTATTATAATTAGAAATTTATGAAACTTAGTTTTGATCTTAAAAGGAGAGGTAAGTTCCAGGACACAAGATCAAATGTTGTGGTTTGATGTCCTATGAAAAGACTCATGAGATATATCCATGGATGTGTTCCTACTAAGTGGGTAACTAGAAGGTGGATTACAATTGGAAAAAAGCAAATTATTTGGGAGTACCTGCAAAGAATTTGGGGGGAGCCTGTGAAGATTTTGTCAACTTAACATAAACAAAAGTTATCTAGGAAGGAGAGACTTCAGTTGAAGCATCTCCTTGTCTGATTCATCTATGGTCATGTCTAGAGAATGATTTCTTTTTTAATGTTTGCTATGAGAGGACCCAGCAATTGGAATCAATAGCAATCCTAGGTATGTGGCCCTGGGTTCTTTAAGAAACACAATCTGCATGAGTAAGGGAGAGCAAATCAGTAAAAACCTTCCTGTCTCCAAGATCATGCCTTGGCTTCATGTGATAATAGATTGCAAGCCACAAACCAAATAAACTATTTCCTCTTCCATTTGTTATTGGTCAGAATGTTTCACCAGGACACCAAGAAACATACTAAATTAATATTTGGTGCCAGACAGTAAGATATCCATGAGGTAGGCATCGCCATGTTGTATTGTTTAGAGCATTGTGCTAGAGAAGGCCACTGAGTGCTACGAAGTTGAGGAGATATTTTGAAAGATTTCAAGATAGGAAGGCTAAAAGAAGGACAGACAATGGAGGCTATCTTGTGAAGTTTCAGAAAGATTTGATCTCCCAAAGATTTGATTAGAAGTGTTGAGACTCTGTTTATACATTTATCTAATAATTAAATATAAAATTTATGTAATAGTTAAACACTAAGAAGCCACAAACTTGAGTTGGGGGAACATTAATTGAGGTGTAAGGTGGATAAGGTGTAGGGAATGATTTAATTATAGAAGTTGTATATAGAATTAATGAAAATTAAAATTTAAAGTCTTTCAGGGCCATTTGTGTTATATTTTATATTAAGACTCAATGATTGCAGATGAGCTGGAGCTGAAAAATCATCTGTGATTAACAAAAAACTCATATCACAAAAGTGGGACGCTTGCTTATCAGGATAATTGATTTTGAGTTCTGAGGGCTAGTAAGACTTGGGTCCATATCCCACCCCAACACAGGCAGGGCACAGTGTAGTAAAGCTGAGATCCCTATGTGAGATAAGGAGACCATTGCTATAGTTTCTGTTGCAGAGGAAAATCCAACACTTGAGAGACATCAGGACTTTGAGAGGAACACCCAAATGTGGTTTGTGTGCAGTGGATGCTTCTGGAACCAATGAAATGAGATGTCTTTGTTGTGGACTGGAGAACCACTGAAAAGAAAATGTCCATGTTTTGGAGCCTAGATCGTGAGAGAGTTCCAGATGTCAGACAAAGAACTATACATAATGTTAGATTTGGGTTTACTTTGCTTTTAATAAAAATGGGGCTTTGTGTTTATCTCACAGAATAAGAAAATATATAATTTGTTTTGGGTTTTACAGGAGCTTACAGTAGAGAAACTTTGAATTTTTAAAGAGATACTTATTTTTCATAAGAGACTTTGGATTTTAATGTTTAGTTTTCTTAGACTAAGGGATTGTTAAATGTGGACTTTATTTTTTATTACAAAATTAATATTAACATGCACCTGGGCTAAGGACAAGAGAATGGTAAAGGTGTATGTGCTATGCATTTGTAGTCAAGTTAATAGGGAAATAACTGGTTAGTTTTGAAACTATTTAGGTCTGCATAGGAAAAGGTAACCTAAGCTTGGAAACCGCGCTCATCAAACTGTCCTGTTTGCAAGTCTAACAAATATTTTTTTGATGAATGATTGATGTGAAGAATCCCAGCCCACTGAAGAGACTGTTACCACTATAGAGATGATCCTGAAATGTTTAAGGAAATCATGGAAGCAAATCATGACTGCCATGCCAGTAAAGTGTTTCACCATGGTTTCTGCTTCTTTCCTCCAAGTATGACTCTTGAATTCCTGATTAGGAATCTCTCTATGATGGATTATCATCAATAAGCCAAATAAACCCTTTCCTTCTCAAGGTAATTTACCTCAAGATTTGATCACAGCAACTCAAATCAAGCCAGGATAAATGAAATTTTTTTTTCTTCCCTGACTTTTTCTCATTCCTTTCAGCTTCCTGTCTGCTTTCTTCTACTGCCAATGGCCTTCTCATCATGATAGTGTACCTCTCTTAAGCCCCAAACTTGTAGAGAAAATTGACCTTGAGTAGAGACTTCTGAAAGAGTCAGCCAAAATAAATATTTCCTCCTTTAAGTTGATATTATCACATATGACTTCTACAGTAACAATATAAGTTATTAAATTTGGTAAGTTTGCATGATCACACATCAAGAAATGTGAGGTATACCCATTTATTGGATCTGGGAACGTGTTTCCTCCTACTGAAACATAAGTAATACTAAACCATTACTAGACTGTAAAGGTGCTCTAAATACCTAAGCTGTTCCACATAGTATTAAGATTAGTGTACAATCTTATCCAAGACTTACTCAAAAAAAAATACTGATTACAGTTTCTCCTAACAGTTTCTCTGCATCCCACCTTCCCATATGGATCCACTCTTTTTATATCCCCAATACGGGAAAGTAGAAAGTAACAACTACGAATAGGCCATAGAGCCTGAATAAACAAAATGTGACTTTTCCATCAAAAAGAATATTTTTTGGACAAAACCAGGAATATAATACTGAGTCACACTACAACATGAACACATCACAACAAAAGAAGATATGCTGTGTAAAGTTTCAGTACAAGGCATCATGTGGCACATGTCTTTTTAATCCTAGCTTTTAGGAGGCAGGTCCCGGCACATCTCTGTGATTTTTAAGACCATACTGGTCTGTGGAATGAGTTAATGGATAGCCAGGGTGATACAGAGAAAACTTGTATCAAATTACAAAAAAAGAGAAAGACAATATAAAAAAAACCACATACAACATGATTATAAGTACATAAAATGTCTTGAATAGGCAAATCTATGGAGGCAGAAGGTAATTTACCTCACATGATTCTTGGTTGCCAGGTTGGCAAGAGTATTGATCAGGAAGTGGTTACTAAGAGGTATTGAATTCCTTTCCCAAGTTGTACAGAGATGATGATTGTAGTTCTCTGACCATACTAAAAGCGACTGAATGTTATTCTAAATGTCTCACTTTAAAAAGGTTGATGCCCACTGTACATATTTGAAAGTAAAAATAAGGGGTTGGGGATTTAGCTCAGTGGTAGAGCGTTTGCTTAGCAAGCACAAGGCCCTGGGTTCTGTCCCCAGTTCTGAAAAAAATGAAAAGAAAAAAAAAAAAAGAAAAGAAAAATAAAATAGTCAGGAACAACAACTTATACCTTTATTCCATGATCTGGAGGCCGAGGCAGAAAAACTGTGGTGAGTTGAAAGACAACCTGTACTACATAGTGAGTCCCAAGACACCCTGAGCTATAGATCATGAGTGAAACCCCATCTCAAACAACCAACCAATAAAAACTGTCACACACAGACACACCCATGTACACACACACACACACACACACACACACACACACACACACACACAGAGCCACACATACACTCACGCACACACAGAGGCATAAAAAAGGCAGTGCAAGGAGCATCATAGGCAAGCCATGGAAAATTCATTTAGATGAATAACCTGTGAAATTGTTAAATTTTAAGAGGAAAATTCTATGTCAGATTGGAAACAAAAATCTCAGAATTAATATAAAGATAATTTTTATAATTCTGTAAATAGTTGGAATATAAAGTGTAAGAATCATTTAGGAGGCTTGGGAGGGGGGAAGAAGCAATAGTTGAAGAGGAAAGATTGAAATTCATTTTCTTGATAGACTCCCACAATTGTAATTCTAAGTAGGAAGAGTGATGTCTGTCAGACACAGGCATAACTATAGGATTCAAAACCAGAAATATATATGGCATGAATCCTCAAAACCATTAAGTGTCTTCACATATGTGTCTAACAAGGGTTGTTAACAGATAAGCTATGGAAGCATGATGGTGAGTTATCTGTGCCATACAGAAATTAATTTTAAAAATGAAGTGTTAATAATCATGATCCTAAGAAGGTTTAATCTTTTGCCATGAATTTTTGGCCATAATAAAACTATAGGAGGTAATTGACAAGATTTGAGTCATAGAATCAAGTATTATCTATTCTTTTTAAATAAATATGTTTTATCTTTAAAATGGATGTTATAGTGATTTAAATTCCCTAAAATAATGAGAGAGAATTATGTAATAAATAATAATATATGTCTGATCATTTATAATAAAAGTGAATAGTGATTGCATATTATACTAATTTTTCTTATATAAATGTATCTGTCTCTATTAATATGAATTATTTGAGTAATTTATGTGCTAATGATGCATTACTTACATAAAAGAATGAACATTATAGCTAGTGAATTCTTGATACTATCGTCTAATAGATAGAAGTGAATGCGCATGCATATGTACACAGATCACATATAATTCATGTGAATAAATTCATGCTTCAGTGGTTTTATTTTGTATCGTAAACTGCTTTGTGGGAAATAAGCTTTTCAGTAGAAATGATTCTGTGACATTGAAAAATCTAATATTAGACAAAATGTGAGGCTAGATACAACAATAATAAAAACAACATTCAAAAATACTATATTTATTTTTATAGTTATGTGGGCACTGGTATGATACAGTATGTGTGTGTGGAGGTCTGAAGAAAACTTGTAAGTTTTCTCCTTTCACCATTGGGTCCCAGGGGCAGAGCACACATCATCAGACTTGGACCTTTACCATCTCATTCCTGCAGTGAAGTCACCAACAAGATTTTGACAGGTTTTTTCCCATAGATATTCCTTAGGAACAAAATATTTTTAAATAGATTGATATTTAAGGTTCTCAAAATTTTACCTATTTTTTAAATTTGGAACAACTTTAGATTTATTCCTGGTTAATTCATCCTATTTATTTAATCTAAACTCCATTAACTTAAAAGGTAAAGGTTTGGAATTAAATAACATCTTACTGTTTCAGATTATTCTGTAGAAATAAATAGTTCACTTGAGATGTTCTCATATATAAAAACATAGCACATACTAGAAGGAGTTTTTGTATCTACTTGTCATTCTGCATTAGATTTTATATAAACTTGTGAATTTCACAGAGATAAAAAGCAAAAAACATTCTTTGCTTTAGTTCTACACAGGTTTGTATAAGCCTGCCCTTCCCCTCTACTGAAGGACTCATGATGAGTTATATTTGAAGGGAACTGGCTAAAGTAAATTTATTGGTGAATAATCATAATATAATAATTTAATTTTTTCTGATATGCATAATTTATGATGCATCTAAAGCCTTGACATTTTTTATAGGCTACCATTTTCCTTGCTTATCAAATCCTTTCTTAGACAGTCTTAAAAACTGTATTTCTAACCTTGTTTGCATCTGCTCAAGGAAGGTAGGTTACATAGTATTAACCTTTCATATGCATTCACTAATGCTAATGTATACAATATTTATAAAAATCAATGGGTTTTCTTATTATAGTTTCATACACACACATAACATTTTTATCATAATTACCTTCCACCACTTTCTTCTTCATCTGATATAATGTGAAGGAAAAATATAATCTATAGTTTGAAGCATTAAATGCATGGCTTTCCCAGCTTATGGCACTCTTGTGGGAGGCTTTGGAAACCTGAAGGAGTGAGTTCAGCTGTTTGAAGGAGGTCACTGGGAGCAGGTCTGTATAAGAAGACTGAATGCCTCATCTGTTTTGGCCTGTGTGATCAATTGATCTGTAAAAACTTACATAAGGCTGGAACCTGTTGGCCAAGCTCCATTTGGCATGAAAATGTAAGGTAAACAGGACCCTCCTCACAAGGAGGTTCATGCTGGCTATTAGGATGCAATGAACAGTTAAGTAACTAATACATCTCTTATCTACTCCGTCTCTTATCAGTGGGAAGAAGCAGTTGAAGATGCTTTCACTCTGGTTAATCAACTCCTGAGATTATGTTTAGGAGACAAGCCACATAAAGACTACTGTCTGTACTGGAGACTATGAAATTATAAGCAATATTTTCCCAAGAATTCTTGTTTTCATCCTGTGCCTCCAAAATGAGTCAATGCAAAATGAGAAAAACCAAGAAGAGGAGTGAGCTATTGGTGGCTTTAAAGTTTCTGCTTTTAGTTCCCTGGAAATACATTAAAATCAAATTAATGTTTGAGATTTTAGAAATGCTTTTATTATTCTGGTTTTGAGGACATATATTATTTTAACTTATTAACTACACCTAAGTAGTTAATAGATGATATGGGTAATGAAATAACTGCAGAAAAGGGATAAAGCATTTAGAATACTGATGTTTTTTAAAAAAATTATACAATGAGATTAGCATCACTACTGGAATACTGATATTGAAACATAATTTAATTTTTGGAATTCTAGTACAGATATGAAGAAAACATCTGGATAAAATAATCTCAATTATAAAAGATTAGATGGATGATGCTACTTTTACAATGTATATAATTTTTTTGTACATAGTTTCTATAAGATACACAATTTTAGAAAAACCTGAAAGGGAAGGAGTTCAAGAAACAATTACGTGGAAGGTTATAGTATTTAATACATCTAATGCAAGAAAGCTTGATGAGCAATACATATTTAAGCAGTATGAACTTGAGTTTAATATCAGACCTGTACATTGCTATGGAAATGAAGGAATATGATTTTAAAATGAAGACATGTTGTTCTGAAAAAGGTTGAACAATAGCCATTAAAATAAAAATCATTTCCAAAACATAGAAAATGCTGTGAAGAAAGAAATGGTGGCAATATACCAGAGAAAATTGCTGGCAAGAATATGAATCAGCAGACACGACTCATCGGAAAGCCTATCACTGATAAAAGGAGTGAGTTAGATGGCATTATTTTGAGTTAGCATCAGAAATTTTAAAATGTTTTTAATATAAGTAATAGAAAGTCTTTAGATAAGTTCTGTTGTGAAAGAATAAATTTGAAAATTTTAACTATTAACTAACACTTTCTAGAATAACATATATAATGTATTGTACTTAGTTCATTCTGAGAAAGACTTTATTTTATCAATCAGTCTTTTCTTAGACACAAGTAAATCACCTTGACTCTTCTGGATCAAGCTCATGCTACCATGCATTCTTCTCTGTGATGAACTCTCTTCAGAAAGGAAAGTGGAAATAAATGTTTTCCTCTTTATGTTGCTGTTGTTAAGGTGACCAATAACAGTAGGAAAGAAACCAATAAGCCAGGCAACACTTTTACTTCCTTCTTCCTGTTCTGATTCAGCGACTAGAGGAATCTAACACGTGTGTGAAGGAATCTTATTTTCCAGTTTAATTAAATCATTAATAACATCTTCCTGAGAAGCTAATGCCTCTAGATATTAATAACTAACATTGGAAGTAAATATTTTTATACCACTGTAACAAGATACACAGAGAGACATACACAGTTTCTAAGTCATTTATATAAGTCTGGCATATATATATATATATATATATATATATATATATATATATATATATATATATATATATATCTCTAATTGATACTTTCAAAATCAAATCCAAGTCTCCTTTCAGGGCCTCACAGTTGCATTTCTCCCATATATAATTTATAATCATATCATTCGAGATGTCCCATGGTTGCATCAAATTTAGAATTGACTCTGTGTTTATTTGTCCAAAGTAGCTTACAACTTCATTGACAAAGGTTTAGAAATAAATTTCTGTACACCCAAAAACATGCTGCATCCTCATAAATAAAGTAAGTTGCATGAAATTTTGCTTCTTTCCCCAACTTGTAAGCCCAATGCAGAATAAAAGGTAGTTGCTCTCCCACGCTGCCCAGAACCATCATTACAGTGGCCTATGAAGAAACATTTTATATCTTCAGTGATGTTTTTCTATTCATTTCTTTTCTAGAACACTGTTAGTTTGTGTTTCTCCCCATACAGAATTTATATTGATCTAAATTGAGCCAGAACAAAATCTAAAGCAAAATTATAAACCCATTTTACTCGATAAATATATCTAGGTCATATCTCCTGAGATATATTTTAAGGCTTATCCTTAACCATATTCTTATGGTAACATACACCTTATACATGAATTTTATCTTTTCCAAAACCTCACTAAGTAAAATTTCTGTTCATTCCACTTTGAATCTGAAATTAGCAGAATTATATTTGGCTTAGCCATTCCACATCATTGAATAGATGTTGTCATATTCACCGGCCTTTGATAGAGTCTGTGCTCCATATTTATTTCATCTCTATGGAAAGGGTGAACACATTTTTAACATTGAATGAGAAATTATGGTTGATTAAGTAAATCTTTCCACTGAATAAACTTCATTATGTGATAATGTGTCTTTGCAACTTTCTAGAAGTTGTGAAATGCAACCACCTTTGATTCCAAGATAGTAATCATCAAAGAAAGCAGGTAAATAAGGAAACAAACATTGCGTAGTGGTCGTCCTTGGCATGGTTCACTTCCTGACAGTGGACAGAAGGCCTTGCTATAAACTCACATTCCTTGCTCATAAGAAGTAGACTCTCCATCTCTACACAAGCTTCATCTTTGTCAAAATTCATAATTACTCCCATTCACCCTGTGACCAGTATCTTCCAGTTTTCCTTATTCTTGTGGTATTTTTCTAATGGAAATTTTTATAGAATGGCAAAGGGAAGAGTCAACATATTTTGTATTTCCTATCCTGACACATATCTATATTTCCTCTTTAATGATGTTGATATGATGCAGGAAAATATGATGGTACAGTTAATACACCCTTGCTGTGAATCTGACATGGCATGAGATATCCAATTTTAAATTTTTATTATTTCCTAAAGAGTTGACTTTTCATATGGTTGAAACTATTTTTACCTTTTGTCATTGCTCTCTAAATGATTCATAAATCCAGATGTAGAAGCAATTGGTTTTTAACTCAACCCAATTTAATACTTATTAAGATATGAAGCCTGATGACTCATACTTTCCTCCAGTTCTAGGCAAGTCTTACTCATTATCACTTTAAATGGTATCCTTCTGATACTGAGCTTCCTCTCCAGTGTAAGGACTTCTTAGTCATATGTTGAATTTTAACAATCTGCTTTCTGCTTTTTAATTTTCATTTGGTATTTTCTGTTTACCTCTTTGGGTGGCCCATTTGTAAGTTTTAAAATTATGATCTTCCAATTTCTAAGTTGTTATTTAGCTGAATGTAGTATGTAAATTAACCTGAAAATTAACTAGCCCTCTGACAAGAGACATGACAGCACAGCCTTATGCAGGTGATCCGATTCCCTATGTTTCAGTTTCCTTTTTACACAATGATCACATTGTCCATTGGTGTGACTATTGTGAATTGATATTTTTACTTCTATCTTCCATTTATTGACTCAAATAGCTTGTCTATGCTCTCAATTTTATGTATCTCTGTTAAGCCCATGATTTTCTATAGTGGCCATAGGGAAATTTCAAGTTTTATAAAATTAATCTTCCATACCAGTGTCACATATATACTATTGCTTTTTATAGTGCATTTTGTATCAAAGGCATAATTATTACAGCAGTAGTGTCTTACTAGGAAGATCCATGTATCAATCAAGTACATGGGAACTTGGATATTTTTACTTTCTTTAGAGATTTCTACCTACATTTGTCTATCTAAACTCTAGACTTACATGAATGTCACTATTAGCTGTGTAACTCGGTGTGTGAATAACTGTTATGTATTTTAGTTGATTTCATTATTTGTTGACATATGAAAATATTTATATGCTCATATTCAGTGTATACTTTTGTGATTTAAAGAGTTAAAAGCCATTGTTTCTGCTGTTTTCTGTAGTCACATATATTAACTTTGGTAAATATGTATGTAAATTTATGAAAAGATTTTATACACAAACACACACAATATTATAGGGCTGCACTTTTATTTATAAAAAAATTTCAAGTATTTTGTGGCTTCATAGAGTAATACATTGGCGTGCATGATGAAGCTTTCTGGGTTCAAACCACACATAATCATACACACACACACACACACACACACACACACACACACACACACACACGCATACTTGAGAGGCGAGAGAGAGGGAAAGAGAGAGAGACAGAGAGACAGAGAGAGACAGAGAGAGAGACAGAGACGCACAGAGACAGAGAGAGAGAGAAAGAAACAGACACAAAGATAGAGAGACAGAGAGACTGAGGCTGAGACACAGAGGCAGAGAAACAGAGACAGTGAAGTATTACTAATATTGTTCAAACTACTGATTAATAAATGTTTGCAAGATGTCACTTTTGTTTCAAAAGACTTTATAATTTGTAAGCATTTGGTATAGATTCCTGCATATTCATTAGACATTAGACATAATCATCTTTAATCTATAATAATTTAATGTTTAGTTTTTCTTTACATGCGTTACTGTACAGAATGGAAGAACAAACACCTGTTGCTTCACCTAATTTTATGTTATAGAGTAAGTCAAGCAATGGTGAGCAACGGCAGTTTTCTAATTGCATGGACATAGATAAGATTATATGATTAGCCTTCTCTAAATGCATTGTTCATCCTTTCCCCCAAGTGACTCTTCTGAACTAATTAGGTTATTATATCTTTGTGTGATATGTTCTTGAGGATCTTTTAACTCATCTCATATTTATTGATAAGAAGTAAATGAAGATAAATAATTCAAGAAAATTCTATTTACCTCTGTGGAAAACTGCTTTATTCTCCCACAAAAGTAACAGGTTCTGTCCTGAAACACGGTGGTCAATAACTAACTATTCAATAATAAAATAATATACATTATTATTGGTCCTATTTTAAATAACACCAGGCTTGGTGCCTTTCCACTTTTCCACTGACAAAACATAAAAAGAACTATAATATTTTTGTTGAAACATGGTCTCATGTCTTCTTTGCCTGCTTTCAAATAACCATGTGATTGAAGTTTTTCTTGAACTTCTGATCCTCCCCTGGTTGCTGGGATTACAGATGAGAGCAATCATATCCAGTTTTCTTTTTTGAACTCTTTATTTATATCCTACAAATTACAGATTTCCTCCCCCCTCCCCCTACCCTTCAACTCTAAAAGGGAATGCCATCTCCGTTCCCCTGGGGACCCTCCCCCATGCACCCCATCTCTGCAGGATGAGGTGCATCTTATCCCAATAAGTCCAGAAAAATCAGTCTTCTGCTATGCATGTGCCCAACCTCCTGGAATAGCCTGCGTATGCAATTTGGTTGATGTTTGAGTCTCTAGGAGCTCCCAGGAATACCAGTTATTTAACATTGTTGGTCTTCCTGTCAGGTTGCATTCTCCTGGAGGACCTTCAATCCCTACACTAACTATTCTAGAGAGGTCTCTAACTTTAGTACAATGTTTATCTGTAGGTACCTGCATCTGTCTCAGTCAGCTGCTGAGTAGAGCCTCTCAAAGGAAAGATATGCTAGGCTCCTACCTGTAGCACAAGATAGCATCATTGATGGTGTGAGAGATTGGTGCCTGTCCATGGTCAAACACAGTTTTATATGCTACATAACTAATCTAGTCTTTAAGTATGTTATGCAATGTCTATGACAACTGAGTTTTATCAAAGCCACTCATGTGTAATTTTGACTCAATTTTCCATACTACTATTTTCTTAAAAAACTATTGGCACTCATGCACATGCGTCACATATACCAGGATAGTTGTCAAACACAATTCGACACATTTTTGCCAAAATTCTCTGCCACTCAAAGAAGTGGTGGGGATTATTTTTAAAAAAGACTATCAAACTAATGAGTGAAAAGCAAATATATTTATTAGATTATACCATATAATATATTTTTCTACTTTTTTATTTATTTTTGCTTCCATAAGAAAAATTAATGGGGAACAATTTACATGACTTAATCAATTTATATAATTCCAATATATAAAGAAAGTCCAGAATAACAGAGATTTGAAACATTTTTGTTAGTCAACCAACTTAAAGTATTATCCACTGTATCTTGGTAGTGGAAACATATGCTCACAGTCTTCATGTGTTCTGGAGAGTTTGTGTGGCGAATAAATGTGGGTTATGCACACATGTGTCATATATATATATATATATATATATATATATATATATATATATATATGGATTTTCCCGTTAGTATGAAGGCTGTCTTTTTCCTTTCAGAGACAATCTCTCACTGACCCTGAAGACACATTGACACCCAGCAAGTTCCGATGTTTGTCCACTTGTTATGCTTGCACAGAAAATAGATTGAAGAAGCATTTTGAGCTTTTCACATTGGTTCTGGTGTCTGAACTGAAGTCCCCACAGCTTACAGTAGCTCCTGGACCCAATGAAACATTTATCCGGTTACTGTTGCCATAGCTTCAAGATATGAATCTTTATAAAGGCTTTTTATTATGTTTCATTATCTTGGCTGTTTGGTTGTGATATTTGCATATATGTTTTTATACCGGGAACATATATAATTCATGGAGGCTAGAAGAGGCCATTCGATCCCATGAGAGTGGAGTTACAGGAAGCTGTGACCATTACGTGAGATCTGGGACTGAACTTGGGTACTTAGGAAGAGTCACCACTGCTAACTGCTGAGCTATGACCCCAACCCCAAAATGTCATTGTCAAACTGATCGAACAGTCTGCTAAGTGAAAGAATATAAAAGGTGCCATAAGAAAATACTCCTAAAATAATAGGAGAGTATTTAAAGTTAGAATGTTAATAGAGACACATGTGCTTGCACACAAAATAACTTCAATTCGTGAAAAGGAGTTATAAATTAAGAGTTGACACCTGATGCATTTCAGTAAAATCACTCAAGCCAGATGTACTATAGAAACCAGAAATGTTGCAAATAAGAAAATAAAATGAGGACAGATCAGGCAAAAATTATGCAAAGGAAAGATAGCCATTTTAATGAAAGGAAACAGAGTACATAGAAAATAATAATCAAAGGGGAACCACGAGTAAGGGTAGGATTACAAACTGACACATGACAGATCCCTAATCGGCGAGCCCTGTAATGAAGGTCAGCTACAACACAAAAGGACGAATTACATGTTTAACAACAGTTGAGGCTTTGGGCATATTATTTTCAGAATCATTTGTATTTGTAAGAAAATCAAGTATGGAATGGATTTTCACTATAGAAACAATATGGTTTAAATTTTAAAATAAAATCATTATGATTGTGTGATACAGCTGGCATAGTTTAGCACATTTAAAAGTTGTGCACTTGCAAAAATAGTAATGGTCAAGGCATGTTTACTCAAAGACGGATTGTGAAAATAAAGATTATGTAAGTAGATAATATTGGAACAAATCCCAGAAACCAACAAACAAAATAAATTTTATTCTAGCAGTCATGTTACGCATTCTGAATGTGAGACTTAAACCACTTAATGAAACACATTTTACACATGATTAATGTAGATGGCAAACATATGGATGTAGAAATAATGATCAAAAATGAAATTTGTATTAAAATTGAAAAGTAATTGCCATTCGTTCTTTTCAAGAACTATTATAAACTCAAATAATTCTCTTCAAACCATATGAGACTCTAAACAGTTAAATCAAGTTGAAAAGTGTGAGTTCTATATGCAGATAATAATGAGGTACAACGGCTAAAACATATCTTCTAAAATTAATTTTCATCTTGAACCTTAGAAGATGCATGTGTAGAGAAAGAGAGGCAAAGATGTACAAAGATGAGTTAAGTTTGCACTAGCTCATGATGCAACTGGAATCCAGTGAATGGTGTCTCTATAAGAGCAAAAAAGGAAGAAGGCAGAACCTCTGTCAGAAAGGCTACAATGATAGATAAAGGACTATTCTCCAGTTCTCATGTAGCAAAACTTCAGGTTATTGAACTCAGAACGAGTTCCTTACAGATAAGCAATAGACACTCAAAAGAGAAAAGAACAGATTTTTCCCTGGATACTTGAGAGTGAGAACACCTGTAGACTTCTAAACTCCAGGTTTGCATTATGCACACCTGTAAGGCTATACAATTCTTTCCTTTAAACCATTTATTTTGTGATTATGTGAATACGTGTGTGTGTGTGTGTGTGTGTGTGTGTGTGTGATATGTGTGTATGTGCAGATAAAAATAGTATAATATGTAAAAGTCACATGTCTATTAAATTATATTGTCTCTTCTTATAATGATATCTGTCGCAGACATTAAGACTTGAGCTAGGAGAAGGACTGAAGGAACTGAAGGGGATTGCAACCCCATAGGAAGAACAATATCACCTAACCAGACCACCCAGAGCTCCCAGGAATTAAACCACTAACCATAGCGTATATATGGAGGGGTCCATGGCTCCAGATACATTTGTAACAGAGGATAGCATTATTTGGCATCAATGGGAGGGGAGGTCCTTGGTCCGGTGGAGACTTAATGCCCCAACAAAGGGGGATGATAGAGCAGTAAGGCAGGAGTGGATAAAGAAGTAGAGGAGCACACTCATAGAGGCAAAGAGCTGGGGAGGGGGATTGGGATGGGGGCATTGTGGAGGGGAAATCAGGAAGGGGAGGTATCATTTGAAATGTAAACGAGTAAGATAATTAGTAAAAATAAGTTACGACCTTACGTTCAGATGAAATATGAAGCCTATCTGAATGAAAAGCAAGATAAGCAAATTGCCAGTGTTCTCTGTTACAGTGATTATAGAGTCATGTGGATAGAAGTAAGATGGCTGATGCTGTAGACACACTTTAGTGGTTAAGACTAACTGTTCTTCCAGGTTCCAGTGCCAGGACCCACATGGCATTTCACAACAGTAGACTAGTCCTGTTCAAGGGTATTTAAGGACCTCTTCTGGCCTTAGCCTGCACTCTATGTAGTATAAATATTTATACACAGGTAAAACACATGAAATAAAAAATAAATAAACATTTGAAATGGGAAATATCTACAAACACAAATTACATGTTGTTGTCTGATCAAAATGCTATGAGTCATTAAGAAGGAGGTTCATTATCGAACTTAAAACTGTGAACAAGTTTAACTGTAACACACAAATACAATAATTGTTCAAGATGGTATTGACTATATTTTAAAAAAGAGTCACATACTGAATAAGATTATGAAAATAAAAGAAGAGCTCTTGCTAGACATTATTGTAAACAGTTGATGTGTTGGAATAAGTGAAAAATTAAATGCATTTTAAACATAATATCAATGGAAATTTTAAGAATAAATGCAAACAGAAATGAATGACAAAGTTAAAGGTTTCATGTCTTCACCATGAAACAGAGAAAAAGACATTTCAAGAATGCATAAAGAATTGAAAGAGCTGAAAGGGCTTGCAACCCCAGAAGAACAATTATGCCAGCCAACCAGAGCTCCCAGGGACTAAACCACTACCCAAATACTATCCACATGGACTGACCCACGGTTCCAGCTGCATATGGAGGAGAGGATGGCCTTGCTGGGCATCAATGGAAGGAGAGGTCCTTGGTCTTGCCAAAGTTGGACCCCCAGTGTAAGGGAATGTCAGGGGAGGGGGAAGGGGGGTTGATGGGGAGGTGAGCATCCTTATAGAAGAAGGGAGCGGGAAAGAATGGGGGCTTATGGACAGGAAACTGGGAAAGGGAATAAAATTTGAAATGTAAATAAAAAATATCCAATAAAAAAGATGATCAGATAACAGGGAAAAAAGAATGCATAAATAGCTAAATAGCTCCTAATAAAAATACTAAGTAAACCATTTCACAAAAAAAATGTTCATTTAATTATACATAGTTGTGATTTTAATTGTTGATCAATGAAATGAAAATTAAAATGTTCTGTTTTCTCAGATCTAAAAAGTTAGTTAAATTTCAAACTTTCTAAAAAGTTAGGATGATTTGGGCGAAATTCTACCTTGATCCCAATTTTAGCAAAAATATAACTTCATATCATTATGTTCATTACAATAGTTTATCCAATTTCAGAAAACATTAAAATATAATTACTCATACAAATATTAATAAATTAATGCTTTCATGTATACTCAGACTTTGTGTATATATATATTTTAAAATTACAAAATTATATATGCATTTCACATGGTAGAATTTTTATATTTTAAATATCAAAGACAGACTTTAAAAATCTTATTGTGGACTATAAATATCAAAATTTAAAAAAAAATATATTCAGTTTCTACTCACCAGTATTTTTAAACATTGGCAAGGTCTTGTAAAAATTACTTATGTACATCAAAAATTGTAATTAAAATGTGTATGTTAGATATGTCTTCATTTCTAGTGATTTAATCTAAAGAAGTTTAAAATAATAGGACTAGACTAAATAATCATGGGGAAAGTGAAACTCACTTTCCAAATGAATTCAAATAAATTTTACCTTTCATGCCTTTGACTCCTAATTTGCATTGTATTTTTCTTCATTTATATTATTAAATTATTTTTTATTTACATTCCAAAGTTTTCTCCTTCCTGGTTGTTTCTCCCTGATTTCTTTATCCCATCTCTGCACCTCAGAGTATTCCACCAACTACCCACCCACCCGCAGCCCGCCAACTCCACCAGCATCCTTCTTTTCTGAGGCATCCAATTACCAGAGGATTAAGCATCCCTCTGAGGCATCTTTTTGTATATTCTAATAATTTTATGTTTAAATATATTTATAGATTTTCTTAATACTATTGTTAATTTTAATATAATTGTCTATCTGGCTTTCCTTGTCTTGAGTATACATAGCTAATGTTATTAAAGTCACGTTTCTATTTTGTTTTAGACTTTTTTAAGTCTTTATTGAATTCTTACTTAAATTATCCAAAGCAATGAATAAAACCTGAAATAATGTTTGTGTTGTCACACAGAAAATCTTAAATTTACAAACTTTGAGGAAGGATTCATATGGTAAATCATTTCAATTATATTGCAAAGTTAAAGAGTATAAAAATATCAGTTGAACTAGTGTCTTCATTTATAAGAAGTGAGACTACAGAATTTTTACTTTTATTTAGTACAGTTTGATCTCTTTTACACATATCTTTTGTCTGTATGTTAAATATTATTTACATAACATTTTGATTTCATTGAAAATCAAAGCACTTTTGGCGTACAATAAATTTGAAGCAACACCTATTCTTCATTCAAGGGCTTCTTACTTCTATTCTCCATAAGAGCAGCAGATCTACCCTTCCAGAATTGGAAAGATACCTACATACATTATACCCATAACTATGAAGCATCAGTGAGATCCTAACCTTAGGGGTTATTTTTATTGTATTTTATTATGCTTGTAAAATTATTTTTCCTATGAATGCCAATATTCCTACTGTCTTATTCAATTCTATGTATTATTGGAGTCATTAAAGAATCTTCAATATGTTTGGAAATGCATCTATTTTGTACCTTCCATAAGCATGATTTGAGATATATAAAAATAAATCATTAATATATTCTTAAAATGTGGCTATCTTAAACATTAAGCACAAGTTAAAAATTGATTTTATCAGAATGAAACAAATAGATCCTCAAAATGAATACTATCAGAGTAATTTGTACAGTTATTTTTTTTTAAATAAAGTCTAGTCAGTGGGCAGACATCATAGTGTTTCAGCACGGCATTTGATCAGTTCTAGTCTCTAAATGACTAAAGTAAGGTTGTGTTGTAGAACTGTTCCTAATTCTCCATCATGCAGGAATAATTAGCTGTTTTGAAAGTAATAAGATGTTAAGGTTTTTGATCCACTTGTACTTGTGCTTTGTACAGGGTGAAAAGAATGGACCGTTTTGCATTCTTCTACCTGCTGACCTCCAGTTGAACTAGCAACATTTGTTGAAAATGCTTTGTTTTTTAAACCAAATGATTTTAGCTTATTTGTCAAAGATCCAGTGACCACATGTATGTGGGTTCATTTTGGGTCTTCAATTCTATTCCATTCATCTACCTGCCTGTCTCTGTACCAATACCATACAGTTTTTTTTTATCATTATTGCACTATAATGCAGCTTGAAGTGAAGGATGGTGATCCCCCCACCAGAAGTTCTTTTATTGTTAAGGATAGTTTTTGCTATCAAGGGTTTTTTTTTATTATTTTTCCAAATGAATTTGAAAATTGCTCTTTCTAACTCTTTGAAGAATTATGTTAGAATATTGATGGGGAATTGCTTTGAATCCGCAGCTTTTGGCAAAAGGACCATTTTCACTATATAAATCTGCCAATCCATGAGCATGGGAGATCTTTCAATCTTCTGAGGTCTTCTTCAATTTCTATCTTCAGATACGTGAAGTTCTTGTCATACAAATATTTCACTTGCTTGGTTAGAGACAGAGTTACTTTATGTTATTTTTATTATTTTGAAGGATGTCATTTTCCTAAGTTCTTTCTCAGCCTTTTATCCTTTGAGTAGAGAAAGGCTACTGATATGTTTGAGTTAATTTTATATCCAGCCAATTTGCTGAAGTTGTTTATCAGGCTTATAGTTCTCTGGTGGAACTTTTGGGGTCATTTAAGTATTCTATCATATCATCTGGGGAAAGTGGTGTTTTGAGTTCTTCCTTTCCAATTTGTATCCCTTTACTTCTTTTGTTGTCAGAGTACTCTGGTTAGGACCTTGAGTACTATTATGAATAAGTAGTGAGATAGTGGGCAGTCTTGTCTATTCCCTGATTATAGTGGGATTGCTTAAGTTTCTTTCCATTTAGTTTGATGCTAGCTACTGGTTTACTGTATATTGCTTTTACTATGGCTAGGTATGGACATTGATCTCCTATCTTTCCAAGACCTTTAACATGAAGGGGTATTTAATTTTCTAAATACTTTCTCAGCATCTAATGAGATGATCAAGTGGTATTTTTCCTTTGAGTTTGTTTATATAGTGGATCACATTGTTGGGTTTCCCTATATTGAACCATCCTTGATCCCTGGGATCAAGCCTACTTGATCATGATGGATGATCATTGTGATGTGTTCTTGGGTTCAGTTTGTGCGAATTTTATTGAGTATTTTTGTATCGATACTCATAAGTAAAATTGGTCTGAAGTTCTCTTTCTTTATTGGGTCATTGTGTGATTTATGCATAATTGTGGTCTCATAGAAGGAATTGGGTAATGTTCCTTCTGTTTCTATTTTGTGGAAGTTTGTGAAATATTGGTATTAGGTCTTCTATGAAGGTCTGATAGAATTCTCCACTACATCTACCTGGTCCTGGACTTTTTTTTGGTTGGAAGACTTTTCAGAACTGTTTCTATTTCATTAGGAGTTACAGGATTGATTAGATGGTTTACCTGATCCTGATTTAAATTTGTTACCTGATATCTCTCTAGATAATTGTCCATTTCATCCAGATTTTCCAGTTTTGTAGAATATAGACTTGTATAGTATGATCTGATGATTTTTTAATTTCTTCAGATTCTGTTGTTGTCTCCTTTTTATTCCTTACTTTTTACTTCGGATACTATCTTTGTGCCCTCTGGTTAGTCTGGCTAAGGCTTTATCTAACTTGTTGATTTTCTAAAAGAACCAGCACCTAATTTTGTGGATTCTTTGTATAGTAATTTTTGGTTTTACTAGGTTGATTTCAGCCCTGTGTTTGATTTATTTTCCTGCTGTCTACTCCTCTTGTGTGTAGTTGCTTCTTTTGTTCTAGAGCTCTTATTTCTTCCTTTACTAAGTTATCATTGATTCAACTTCCATGTGTATGTGGGTTTTCTGTCATTTTTGTTGTTATTGAAGACCAAAATTAGTCTGTGGTGATCTGATAGGATGCACGGGATTATTTCTTGTATCTGTTGAGGCTTGTTTTTTTGACTGATTGTATGGTCAGTTTTGAAGCAGGTATCAAGAGGTGCTGAGGAGAAGGTATATTCTTTTCTTTTAGGATGGTTCTATAAATATCAGTTAAATCCATTTGGTTCATAACTTTTGTTAGTTCTCTATGTCTTTGTTTGTTTCTGTTTCCATGACCTGTCCATTGGTGAGAGTGGGTTGTTGAAGGCTCCCACTACTATTGTGTGAGGTGGAATTTGCGCTTTGATATTAAGTAAGGTTTCTTTTATGAGTTTATGTGCCCTTCCATTTGGAGCACAGATATTTAGGATTGAGAGTTCATCTTGGTGGATGTTTCCTTTGATGAAGATGGGGTGTCCTTCCTTATGCTGTTTGATAACTTTTGACTGAAAGTCGATTTTATTTAATATTAGAATAGCGACTCGAGCTTCTGTATTGGGGACATTTGCTTGGAAAATTGTTTTCTAGCATTTTCCTCTGAGATAGTGTTGGTCTTCATCACTTAGGTGTGTTTCCTGTGTGCAGCAAAATGCTCTATCCCTTTATGTATCCAGTCTGTTATTCTATGCCTTTTTATTGGGGAATTGAATCCATTGACGTTAAGACATATTAAGGACTAGTGATTGCTGTTTCCTGTTATTTTTCTTGTTAGAGATGGTATTATATTTGTGTAGCTTTCATCTTTTTGATTTGTTGCAAGATTACTTTCTTGATTTTTCTAGGGTGTAGTTTCCCTCTTTTTATTGTAGTATTCCTTCTATTATCCTTTGCAGGGCTGGATTTGTGGAATGATATGGTGTTGATTTGGTTTTGTCATGGAATATCTAGTTTCTCCCACTATGTTAATTGAGAATTCTGCTGTTTTTAGTAGCCTCGGCTGGCATTGTCTTCTAAGTGTCTGTATGACATCTGCCCAGGACATTCTGGCTTTCATAGTCTCTAGAGGGAAGTTTGTAGTAATTCTGATAGGACTGCTTTTATATGTTACTTTACCATTTCCCCTTACTGCTTTTAATATTTGTTCTTTCTTTTGTGCATTTGGTGTTTTGACTATTATGTGATGGGTGGAATTTCTTTTCTGGCCCAATCTATTACAAATATTGTAGGCTTCTTTTATTTTTATGGGCATCCTTTTCTTTAAGTTAGGAAAGTTTTCTTCTATAATTTGGTTGATGATATTTACTGGCCCTTTAATTTGGGAATCTTTGCTCTCTTCTATATCTATTATCTTTAGGATTGATCTTCTCATTGTGTCCTGGATTTCCTGGATGTTTTGGGTTAGGAGCTTTTCATGTTTTACATTTTCTTTGAGGTTTGTGTCAATGTTTTCTATGCTATCGTCTGCCGCTGAGATTCTTTCTTCTCTCTCTTATATTCTGTTAGTAATGCTTGCTTCTATGACTCCTGATCTCTTTCCTAGTTTTTCTATCTCAAGGGTTGTTTCCCTTTATTAATTCTTTATTGTTTCTACTTTCATTTTGAAATCCTGAATGATTTTGTTCAATTTCTTTCCCTGTTTGTGTTTTCCCATAATTCTTTAAGGGATCTTTGTGTTACTTCTTTTACAGCTTCTACTTGTTTACCTGTGCTGTCCTATATTTCTTCAAGAGCATTGTTTATGCCTTTCTTAAAGTCCTCTATCATCACCATGGGATGTGATTTTTAAATCTAAATCTTACTTTGCCAGTGTGTTACGATATCCAGTATTTACTTTGGTAGGAGAACTGGGCTCTGATGATGCCAAGTATTCTTGGTTTCTGTTCCTTAGGTTCCTGTCCTTGCCTCATGCCATCTGGTTATCTCTGGTGTTAGCTGCTCTTGCTATCTCTGACAATGGCCTGACACTCCTCTATGCCTGCGTGTAAGCCATCCTGGAGACCAGCTTTCTTTCAGAGGGATCTGGTTATGGAGTGCTGTGGAATGGGTCAGCTCCGGGTGCAGGCAGAAACCTGAAGGGTCCTGTTCCAGACAGCACCTTGGATCTTGTGTCCTTAGAGACCCAGGCGGGCCCCTTGGTGCAGAATTAGGGGGGGTCTTACCTCTGCTCTCATGTGTGTCAACACTCCTGGTGACTGGCTTTTAGTTTTTGGTTCAGACAAAGACCAGAAGGGTCCTCTCCCTGACTACTCCTAGGTTCCTGTGACCAGTTGGCTCTAGTTGTGTCAGGAATGTAAGCAGAAGTGGTGGTCTCCCCTGAACTCTCGGGATTTTCTTTACTTCTGAGGGTTCATCTTTTTCCTCCATGGGATTTGGGTACAGAGAGCTATGGGCATGAAAGGGTCCTGACCATGACTATTTCCATTTCAAATATTAACTCCTTTGCCCCACTTCCATGCCTGTCGCTCCTTCCACCTCATCTAGGAAGATGCATTAAGTCTTCATAGGACCAAGAGCCTCTCCTCCTGTTGATTCCCAGATGTCCAAGCAAGGCCATCCTCTGTAACTATAGTCACAGGGCATAACATCATAAACGTTCTGGCCTTTATGAAAACTGCATATACATGTATGCAAACACATACTTAAAAATAATAAATGCCAGGTTAGGGTTAGGGTTAGGGTTAGGGTTAGGTTAGAAAAAAAAAAAAGAAAAAAAGAAAAAAATAATAAATGCCTTTTTAATGAAATCAATTGGAGGATGCATAATAAACGAGAATATAGTTATAGTTGTGTGAAATGTAAACAAGAGCTAACCAACCACTGTGAGTTATAAGACAGAGGAAAGTGATTTGCTATAATTAGTATTTTTGAAGAATTGTTAATTTTACTATGGTTTGAAATAAATTATTAAATATTTCTAGAATATTTGGATTTACAAGTCATTCAAAATAGAGTGATTGCATCTTTCTTTCTTTCTTTCTTCCTTTGCTTATAGAAACATATGAAAATGATTAGTAACACAAAAGGGATGTCTTTGTTCTAAATAAGTATATTATTATTCTCCCTAGTAACTGCTAAATTAATTCATATGAAATCATACATTCACACTCAAAGGTCTTCATTTCACAACATCTATTTTAGATGTAATAGACACATGCATTATTTGGAATTTTTATATTCAAAATAAAGTTTCATTCAATTCCCCCACATAAGAGGTGATTTATAATGTTTTATAAAATAATTAATCTGAACTAAGTCTGTGATGAAACTAGAGGATTAAGAAGAATGACTGAACTGTTTCAGGTCTAGCACACAACATATACAATGTACTCAACCACACAAAATATTTACAGAATATATACATTTTTCAAAATTTTGGAATATTCTGAGAGTATTAATATCCTTATCCATTAAAAAAGAAGTTATTTAAAATAATTGAAATTGTGCAAATTGTGACCTTTGATCACAATTTAAAAAAAAATGGACTCAATAACCCAGATACTGAACACTTCAGGAAACATCAAATGTTTATATTTTTAGTAGTCAAGAAGTCAAAGAAAAAGCATGGAAATATACATCAAAATATATAGAATGGCATTATGCAGACTTCAAGTTATATCAGCTCCATGCTATAGAATGGAAAGAGGAATCTACATAGTTTTAAATAGTTATCCATAAGAAATGTGAACAACACCTGGAGGTCAGCATGTAGAAGAATGCAGATCAATCCATGCTTATCACCCTGTACAAAGCTTAAGTCCAAGTGGATCAAGGACCTCCACATCAAACCAGATACACTCAAACTAATAGAAGAAAAAGTGGGGAAGAATCTCAAACACATGGGCACTGGAGGAAATTTCCTGAACAAAACACCAATGGCTTATGCTCTAAGATCAAGAATCGACAAATGGGATCTCATAAAACTGCAAAGCTTCTGTAAGGCAAAGGACACTGTGGTTAGGACAAAACGGCAACCAACAGATTGGGAAAAGATCTTTACCAATCCTAAAACAGATAGAGGGCTTATATTCAAAATATACAAAGAACTCAAGAAGTTAGAACACAGGGAGACAAATAACCCTATTAAAAAATGGGTTCAGAGCTAAACAAAGAATTCACAGGTGAGGAATGCCGAATGGCTGAGAAACACCTAGAGAAATGTTCAACATCTTTACTCATAAGGGAAATGCAAATCCAACAACCCTGAGATTTCACCTCACACCAATGAGAATGGCTAAGATCAAAAACTCAGGTGACAGCAAATGCTGGCGAGGATGTAGAGAAAGAGGAACACTCCTCCATTTTTGGTGGGATTGCAGACTGGTACAACCATTCTGAAAGTCAGTCTGAAGGTTCCTCAGAAAATTGGACATTGAACTACCTGAGGACCCAGCTATAGCACTCTTGGGCATACATATAACAAAGACACATGCTCCACTATGTTCATAGCAGCCTTATTTATAATAGCCAGAAGCTGGAAAGAACCCAGAAGCCCTTCAACAGAGGAATGGATACAGAAAATGTGGTACATCTACACAATGGAATATTACTCAGCTATCAAAAACAATGACTTTATGAAATTTATAGGCAAATGGATGGAACTGGAAAATATCATCCTGAGTGAGGTAACCCAATCACAGAAAAACACACATGATATGCACTCATTGATAAGTGGCTATTAGCCCAAATGCTTGAATTACACTAGATACACAGAACACATGAAACTCAAGAAGGATGACCAAAATGCGAATGCTTCACTCCTTCTTTAAAAGGGGAACAAGAATACCCTTGGGAGGGAATAGGGAGGCAAAGTTTAAAACAGAGGCAGAAGGAACACCCATTCAGAGACTGCCCCACATGTGGCCCATACATATACAGCCACCCAATTAGATAAGATGGATGAAGCAAAGAAGTGCAGGCCGACAGGAACTGGATGTAGATCTCTCCTAAGAGACACACCCAGAATACAGCAAATACATAGGCAAATGCCAGCAGCAAACCACTGAACTGAGAACCGGACTCCCATTGAAGGAATCAGAGAAAGGACTGGAAGAGCTTGAAGGGGCTCGAGACCCCATATGAATAACAATGCCAACAATGAGAGCTTCCAAGGACTAAGCCACTACCCAAAGACTATACATGGACTGTCCCTGGGCTCCAACCTCAAAGGTAGCAATGAATAGCCTAGTAAGAGCACCAGTGGAAGGGGAAGCTCTTGGTCCTGCTAAGACTGAACCCCCAATGAACGTGATTGTGGGGGGAGGGTGGTAATGGGGGGAGGATAGGGAGGGGGAAGCCCATATAGAAGGGGAGGGAGAGGGGTTAGGGGGATGTTGGCCCGGAAACCGGGAAGGGGAATAACAATCGAAATGTAAATAAGAAATACTCAAGTTAAAAAAGATTAAAAAATAAAATTAAATTAAATTAAAAAAAAAGAAATGTAAACAATCCAAGTAATAGCCCCAGACCTCTCCTCAAACAAATTTTAACAGAGATAAAGTCCAAAAAAAAAAAAAAAAAAATCTGAAGGGGTATGCAGTCCCATAAGAAGAATAACAATATCAACCAACCAGATACCACAGAACTCTAAGGGACTAAAACACCAACCAAAGAGTACACATGGAGTGACCCAAGGCTCCAGCTGCATATGTAGAAGAGGATGGCCTTATTTGGGCATCCAAGCATCAACGGGAGGAGCGGCTCTTGTTTCTGTAAAGGCTTGATGCCCCAGTGTAGGTTAATGCCAGGACAGGCAGTGGGCAGGAGTTGGTGGTTTTTTGGGAGTTCACCCTCACAGAAGCAGGGGGAGGAGGTTATTGGATAGGGGGTTTCTGGAGTTGAAACCTGGAAAGCGATAACATTTGAAATGTAAATAAAGAAAATATCCAATTAAAAAAAAGAAAAAAGTTGGAAAGAAATAAAATATAAGATAAACAAATATGATCAAATGCTATTCTGTTGCTAAAATATTTGTTTAATTACAATAATAAATAAATCAAGGGAATAATAAATGTTTTTCAAAACATTAAATGATAAATATAAGAATTTCAAAGGAATAGAGATAGAATATGAGAGAGAACATATAAGATTTATCTTCTGGCCCTGAGTTACCTCATTCAGTACATTTTCTAGTCTCATTTATTGATTTGTCTTTTAAATTGTACTCTTCCATTTTTTTAAGCGATGAATATTTTATTCTTATGTATGTGCCACACTTTCATTATCCATTCATCTCACGATTGATATGTAATTTGATCCCATTGCTACCTATTTTGAAAATAGGAGGAAGAACACATTGATGTGTCTGTGTCTGCATGGTAAGATTCAGACTTATTTGGATATACATCAGGAGTGTTATAGCTGGGTCAGATGGAATTTCTATTTTAACTTCTTGAGAAACTTCCATAATGATTTAAATAATAGCTAAAGCAATTATGTTCATACTCACAGTAAAGAAGGTTTCCTTTTTCTCCACACGCATGTCAACATTTATCATTTGCTGCAAGGCCCTGAGATCATCTTGGAAAACGAGTTGTAAGGCATGTAAGCACCAGATGACATGGACTGCTGTAAAATACTGTTACCCAGGTGGGCCATTGCAAAATGAATACTCCACAGCTGTGTAAACCTGCAGAAGGCCTGCACAAGTCTTGGATCTTTGATATGCCATCATAAAGAAGTCTTACTAATAGGCTGTTGGCAACTATTTAGTCACAGAAAATGTATTTTCAGTGTATTTTCATGATTAGTTTTCATGCACTAGCAAACAGCCCTAAATTCATACTCAGTCAAAACCAAACTTATTTTAATGGATCAAAACTAAAGAAGATAAAACTTGGAAGGGAGACTTGTGAAGAAGAGCTTCACTGAGACACAGAGGGGTAAGATAGTCTAACAAAAATGGATATAATTGCCATACAGTGTGCATAAATTTGAAATTTTTATAAAATAATTAAGAATGTATGATAAATAAGAGGGCATCTTTACAATGAAATTGTACAAAATGAAGGCAAGGCAGGCAGGAAAGAAGGAAGGAAGGAGGGAAGGAAGGAAAGAAGGAAATAGATCAGGTGATGATAGTCATGGCTATACAAATCTATGAAAATAAAAAGGTTATATGCAACTGGATATACGTAGAAACACTTTCACATTCACAAATGCAGGTCAACCGATGTGCTTTTATGACCAGTGAATGGTAAGGAACTGATGAAGTGTTATAATATTAATGCCCTTGAAATATAATATTACTTGCTGGTGACTATACATAACTTTTCTTTATTATTTCTTACAATTGCTTGTGAGTTGACAATGTCAGTAAACAAAGCACTAAAAATGAAGGCGAGAATACCTATTAATTCTCTGTAGAGATGCCACTGGTGGAAAAGGAATGGAACCCATGCTATGCCATCTTTGGACTACAGTGTTCTTTCTTCATGACAGACGGAGCTAAAACCAAATGATAATACAGGTGAACACGAACAATTATGACTAGACATTTGGCTGTATTGTTAGGACTTATAAGAATCTCTATGATTAGCTGAAATGGCAATCAAAACGTTAAAAATGCAATGGGAAGGGACACAGAGCCATAGTGTGAGTGCAGGGTAAATGTGGACCAGAAAATATTCTTCCCCATGTCTAACCACAGAAAATCACGGTGTACCCATGAGTACTATGTACAAAGGCAATCCACAGGCAGGATCTACTTTCATTTCTCTTTTCTTTCTTTTTTCTTATTTGGATATTTTTATTTACATTTCAAATGTTATTTCCTTTCCCGGTTTCCTGTCCATGAGCCCCCTATCATCTCCCCTTCCTCTTCTTCCATAGGGTGTTCTACTCCACTTCCCACTCCGCCCATCCCAACATTCCCTTACACTGGAGGTACAGTCTTGGCAGACATAGGGCTTTTCCTTCCTTGGTGCCCAACAAGGCCATCCTCTGCTGCATATGCAGCTGGAGCCATGGGTCAGTCCATGTATCACCTTCGAGTAGTGGTTTAGTCCCTGGGAGCGCTGGTTTGCTCTTCAATTCTTTCTCTATTTCCTCCAATGGGGGTCCCGTTCTCAGTTCCATGGTTTGCTGCTAGCATTCACCTTTGTATTTGACATGCTTTGGCTGTGTCTCTCAGCAGACATCTATATACGGTTCCTGTCAGCATGCACTTCTTAGCTTCATCAATGTTATGTAGTTTTGGTGACTGTATATATCTGGGCAGACATGCGTGGCAGGCTCTGAATGGCTGCCCCTTCAGTCTCTGCTCCAAACTTTGCATGAATATTTTTGTTCCCCCTTTTAAGAAGTGAAGCATCCCCACTTTGGTCATCCTTTTTCTGATCTTCATGTCGTCTGTGGTTGGCAGGAGTAATATAGTAAAAATGATTAAGTTTAAACTGGAAAGAGGTAATCAAAGTGTCTATGTCTAGATATATTTTGATCTATTGTAGTTAAATAATACTAGATTCATCTTTAGAGTTGAAATTAAATATGTTACCGGGGCTGTTTTCATTATAAATGCTTATTAAACTATTTCTTGCCATACCTAAGCATTCCAAGCCTACTTTCATTCCTGGATTTGCTGTCTCCTTCCAACTATGAACACCCCCCCCCCAAGCTCTGTTTCTGTTTCTAAGCTTTTATTTATGCTAATATCATCTCTTCTACAGGGGTTTAGTGAGTACACTGATACTGTAAGTGTAACCCAGGTAGGCTTCTCAGTTTGTGTTCCTTAATTATTCAAGTTTTTATGCCACATAAAGTTGCATAGGCACACGATTATTAGGATTGTAAACTGAGATAACTATTAGGAGTGATCACAGATGAGACGATAACACATTCCTGTTTTCTACATATAAATTCAAGGTAACATCATTACTATGTGATCACTATGAAATATGCATCATCTAAATCCTGCCAGAATTTAGCAATAAAAGATACTCCATGTAGAAAATATATGATGTGTATGCATAAATCTAAATCAGAAAAAATAAGCAAACAACAATACCTCCCCCAAAACTCAAACAACAACAGCAACAATAAAAATAATACAATTCAATCATAACACCACAAAGGAATGTGTTAAATAGAACTATGCTTATATTTCATACTGAGTAGAAACTTCATACTATGAATTTTCTAATGTTATCTTTTGGTAAAATAATTTATGAGTGTGTAATCCAGCATTAATAACCTATGAAAGCACTATTGCAAATAGTAATAGTTCACATAGAATAATTTCACATTTCAAGTGCAATATGTTTAATAATTGAATAATGAAGTATTTTCAATATGAATGATAAATGCGATATCAGCAGTCATTAAAATTCAACCCTGTTTAATGATTTATAATTTGAATTATAATTACTGAACTTAACTTTCACTCCAGGTGAAGTACATCTTGGCTTCCTTTAAATGTTAAATTGTTCTTCAATACTCTTCTGCATTCAACTTCTAAAATCAGCTGTGGTTCTCAGCAATCTTCTGGACCTGCAGCTAAAATTAATGATTTATGGTTTGTCTGTTTAATTCCATTCAAAATTTATAATATAGAGCAATGAAGCAAAAAAACTAAATCTCTGTAGTGCCATCTGTAGTTATGTAACATATTTTTCATAGTTGGAGTTCCAGTCTACATGAAAACATGTCTCTATATCGTATGTACCATCAGATACTTAACCATGCACTCACGTTCTTTAACCTTCTCCTAAAACACTGAAAAACTTTTTCATTTTTTATTGGATTTTTTATTTACATTTCAAATGTTATTCCTTTTCCTGGTTTCCCATACATAAATCCCCTATCCTATCCCCCAAACCCCCTTCTTCTATGAGAAAATGTTTTGTAGGTGAAGATTTCACAGCATGAGTTTCTTTCTAAGTTCTGCTTTATATCAGTGAATGTCCTCTAGGGAATAGTTTTTAAGGTACAGCAAAAAAAACAACAAAAAAAATTTTTGATAGGTTACTCATGTACTCAGTACCTTCAACAGACTTTAACCTGTAAGGAGTCTTGCATCATTTCAGTGTTTTGCAACAGACAGAGCTAATGTCACTTCAAGTTTTTAGATCAGATGACACTTTTTATGTAAAAACACTTTTACAAATCTATTAATAAGAATTTAAGTTATGCAAACATCTGAATCAAATAATCATTGAAAAGTACAAAAATTATTCCCCTTCAGCTGACTCTCCACCTTCTCCCCACATACAACATTGTAATAATGTTAGTTATGAAATATATTTTTAACTAGGACTCTAGCCATCAGACTAGAGCATAAGTATAATTATATATGCAAGTAAAAACGATGTCTATTCTCTCATATCAAAGCCCATGGTATACTGTAATGAAAGAGGAGATTGAACGAATCTAAGAGACAGATGTTATAGATAATTGCAAGCAACCCATGTTTTCTAGATGCTGTAGGGTAGTTGCATGGGTGGATTCACAGTTCATGTACCAGATCTGCATAATCTTGACCCAGGCACTGTCTTAAGAAACCAAGCACAAGAGCTGTACAATCTTGAACCACACAAGGTACCAGCGTAGAGTGGGGAGGAGATCATGGGTTTCCACCAGCATCTGTTCGAGGTAATTGGCTCCTTCATAAAAACATTTTTATTCCTCAACTTAATATTGTACTGTTAATGAACATCTTAAGTAATTTCTTATGGAAGACTCATTGCTCAATATTCTGAAGAAATATCTAACAGAAACTGTGGTGGGGTATTAGTAAATAGGTTAAAGTAACTTATGATTTATTACAGAACTTCCCTTCTCATTTTAGTTTTATTTATTTTATCCTTTTCCCTTCCCTCTGCTTTTGGCTTCTGTCTTTCCCCCTTTCCTCACACTCCCTTTCCCTTTCAACTTCTTTTCCTGTACTTTTTTCTTCTATGATTCCTTTCTTTCTTCATCCTTCTCCCCCCTACAGTCTCATTTTAAAAACTAAAATATGTAATCTATTTCCCAAAAGTTAAGACATAGAAGACAAATAAAAAAAACAATTCTGCTTAAATCTAGCTTAGGAAATTTGACAGTGGACTAATATTAATTGCAGAGATTCAGGTGAGGGCTTATTCATAGGATCATACAGAACATAAATGAAGCTCTTTATTCTCCAGAAGACTGATTATATTATAAAACTGCATTTATATTACATGCAGAGAACTCTATGAAGCATCTTCTCCTATTAGAATTTTTTTTTATCTTTTTCTTTTATTGAATATTTTCTTTATTTACATTTGAAAAGTTATCCCCTTTCCCACTTTGCTTTCTGGAAAGCCACTGACCCATCCCCCTCCACTTACTTATATGAGGGTGCTTCCCCTCCCATGCACCCACTTTCTTCTGCATCCCCACCTTAGCATTCCCCTACACTGGGGCATCAAGCCTTCACAGGACCAAGGTCCACTCCTCCCAAGAAGGCCATCCTCTGCTACATATATGCAGCTGGAGCCATGGGTTGCTCAATGTGTATTCTTTGGTTGGTTGTTTAGTCCCTGGGAGCTCTAAGGTGTCTGCTTGGCTGATTTTGTTTTCTTCCTATGGGGTTGTAAACCCCTTCAGGTTTTTTAGTCTTTTCTTTATCTCCTCCATTAGAGACCCCGTTCTCAGTCCAATGGTTGGCTGTGAGCATCCACCTCTGTACTTGTCAGACTCTGGCAGAACCTCTCAGAAGAGAACTATTCAGCTCCTGTCAGCATGCATTTCTTGGCATCCACAATAGTGTCTGGGTTTGGTGACTGTATATGGGATGGATCCCCACGTGGGGCAGTCTCTGGATGGCCTGTTCATTGCTATTTTGACCTATTGACAGTGTCCTTTGCCTTACAGAAGCTTTGCAATTTTATGAGTTCCCATTTGTCTATGGCTGTTCTTAGAGATGTTCTGTTCAGGAAATTTTCTCCTGTGCCCGCATTTTTCTTTTTTCTCCATTTTTATTAAATTGTGTATTTCTTATTTACATTTCAATTGTTATTACCTTTCCCGGTTTCCAGGCCAACATCCCCCAACCCCTCCCCCTCCACTTCTACATGGGTGTTCCCCTCCCCATCCTTCTCTCATTACCCTCCTCCCCACAACAGTCCCATTCACTGGGGGTTCAGTCTTGGCAGAACCAAGGGCTTCCCCTTCCACTGGTGCCCTTACTAGGCTATTCATTGCTACCTATGCAGTTGGAGCCCAGGGACAGTCCATGTATAGTCTTTGGGTAGTGTGCCCATGTTTTTGAGATTCTTCCCCCACTCTCTCTTCTATTAGTTTCAGTGTATCTGGTTTTATGTGTAGGACCTTGATCCACTTCAACTTAAGCTTTGTACAAGGAGGTAAGAATGGATAAATTTTCTTTCTTCTACAGGCTGACCTCCCGTAGAACCAGCACCATTTGTTGAATATGCTATCTTTTGTTCACTGGACGGTTTTGGCTCCTTTGTCAAAGATCAAGTGAAAATAGGTGTGTGGGTTGATTTCTGGGTTTTCAGTTCTATGCCATTGATCTACCAACCTGTCTCTATACCAATACCATGCAGTTTTTATCACTGTTTCTTCTGGAATACAACTTGAATTTAGGGATGGTGTTTCCCCCAGAAATTCTTTTATTATTGACAATAGTTTTTGCTATTCTGGGTATTTTGTTATTCCAGATGATTTTGCAAATTGCTCTTTCTAACTCTGTGAAGAAATGAGTTGGATGTTTGATGGGGATTACATCTAATCTTTTGATTGTTTTTGGCAAGATGCCCATTTTTACAATAGTAACCCTGCCCATCCATGAGCATGGAAGATGTTTCCGTCTTCTGAGATCTTCAATTTCTTTCTTCATAAACTTAAAGTTCTTATCATATAGATATTTCACATGCTTGTTGGAGTCACATCAAGGTATTTTACATTATTTGTGACTATGGTGAAGCACATTGTTTCCCTAATTTCTTTTTTAGTCTGTTTATCCTTTGAGTCAAGGAAGGCTACTTATTTATTTGAGTTAATTTTATATCTAGCCGCTTTGTTGAAGATGTTTATCAGGCTTAGTAGTTCTCTGGTGGAATTTTGTGGTCACTTAAGTGTACTTTAATATCATCTGCAAATAGTGATATTTTGTCTTCTTCCTTTCCTATTTGTATCCTTTTGATCTCCTTTTGTTTTTTGATTGCTCTGGCTAGGTATTCAAGTACTATATTGAATAGGTAGGGAGAGAGTGTACAGTCTTATCTAATCTCTGATTTTAGTGGGATTTCTTCAAGTATCTCTCCATTTAGTTTGATGCTGGCTACTGGTTTTCTGTATGATGCTTTTAATATGTTTAGGTATTGAAAATTCCTGATCTTTCCAAAATTTTAACATTAAGGGTTTTGAATTTTATCAAATGCTTTCTCACAATCTAATGCGATGATCATGTATTTTTCCCCCTTTGAGTTTGTTTATGTTGTGGATTATGTTGTTGAATTTCCATATATTAAACCGTCCCTGGATACCTGGAATGAAGCCTACTTATTCACAATGGAAAATCATTTTGATGTAGCTTAGATTCAATTTTGTGAGAATTTCATTGAGTATTTTTTGCGTCAATATTTGTAAGGGAAATTGGTCTGAGGTTTTCTCTCTTTGTTGGGTCTTTGGGTGGTTTAGTTATAAGCCTCATTCTGGCTTGATAGAACAAAAATGGTTAGTGTTCCTTCTTTTTCTATCTTGTGTCCTCCTAACAACTCCATTTAATTTAAACCAAAAATAAAATGATCCATATTTTTCAATAGGACATTTTTACAAGGTGTATGACAATAGTCAATTTCTTTAAGTACATTAAGCCAGTGGTGAGTGTCTATGGTCAAGTGTTTTATATACCTATTGCCTTATCATCTACAAAGGTACTAAGTTGTCCACAGAGTATTTAAAATAATCATTGTAGTCATCCTTTGTTAGAGACATTTATGCCTACATATATACAATATGTGTTAGACTTATCCATACCCTCAGCAAAAAGAAAAAATACTTCCATTACTATATCTGTTTTCAAAAGAAAACTATGGATGATGTCTATATCTTGTTGTAAAGCTTTTATATAACTTCCATAAAAAGGAAAGCAAAAGAAAACGAGTATTTTAAAGGGAAAATAAGAATACAGAAAGAAGGACTGGAAAGATAGATCTGCGGTTAAGAGCACTGCCTGCCTTACCAGAAGTCCTGAATTCAATTCTCAACAATGACATGGTGGCTATTTACCATTTGTAATAGGATCTGAGGCCATTTTCTGGTGTGTCTAAGACAACAACAGTGTTTTTATATACATAAAATTAATGAATCAATCATTAAAAAGATGATGTAATTTTTTTAAAAAGTGGGGGAGAGACACAGGAAGAGAGAAAGAAGGAGAGAGAGAGAGAGAGACAGAGACAGAGACAGAGACAGAGACAGAGACAGAGACAGGCACACACACAGAGAGAGAGAGAGAGAGAGAGAGAGAGAGAGAGAGAGAGAGAGAGAGAGAGAGAATAGTTTCTTATTGGGTTGCCTATTTTGTCCTACGAATTAGGGCACATTAGATTAAAATTTTTCTTACACTTTCATTTCTTACTCTCCTTCCAAAACTGAATGTGAGCCTCACAAAGAAGTGCAGAAAACAAGGGTAATATGTCAGCTCCCATACTTCTTTCGAAGACACAGAACACAGATGCTAATCTATTTGAAAACATTTTAAAAATATCAGACAGCTTATCTTTTGACAGTAGTAAAATATTGAAACTAATTTTAAAGTCATATAGGTTTGTTCTTGAGATAGTAAAAGACATATACATCCATAGATGGTCAAAGTACAGGAAGACTACCTTAAGTCCAAACTTATAAAGAAAATAGGGACACTGACCTGGTCTCACACCTCTCTGTACTAAAATCCCATGGGGGAGAGAGATGGACTCTCGAAGTGCAGACAATCCTGAGAGCTCAGGGGAGACCACAACTTCTGCTCACATTACTGGTCCAAGAGGAACCTGCCCAGAGCCCTCTGGACACAGGTACCTAGAAGCAGTCTGGGACAAGATTCTTCCAGTCTCTGCCTGTGGTCAAAACTGAAATCCAGTGGTGAGGAATGCTGACACATCTAAGAGCAAAGGTAAGAGCAAAAGTTCTGATCCAAGGGTCCCACCTGGAGGCCTCTGGACACACAAATCCAGGAGCAATAGGGACAGGACCCTTCCAGTTTTTGTCTGCACCCAGAGCTGACCCAGTCCCACAGATCTCAGTACCCAGATTCAGATGAGAAAAAGCATGTATTCAGGAATGCTGACACACAGAATTATAGGAGGGTCATGCCACTGTCAGAGACAGCAAGACCATAATGAAATACTATTCAGCTGTTAAAAACAATGCTTTCTTGAAATTCAAAGGCAAATGGATGGAGCTAGACAATACTATCCTGCATGACATAATACAATCACACACACAAAAAAAAATACACATGGTATGTACTCACTAATAAGTGGATATTAGCCCAAATGCTCGGATTACTCAAAATATAATTAATAGACCACATGTAGCTCAAGAAGATAGAGAACCGAAGTGCAAATGCTTCAGTCTTTCTTCAAAGGGGGAACAAAAGGATTCACAGTAGGAGATACAGAGACAAAATATGGAGCAGAAACTGAAGGAATGGCCATTCAGAGCCTGCCCCACCTGGGGATCCAGCCCATATACATACAACCACCAAACCCAGACAATACTGGTGATGCCAAGAAGTGCATGCTGACAGGAGCCTGATATAGCCTGGGAGGCTCTGCCAGAGCATGACAAATACAGAGGTGAATACTTGCAACCATTGAATGGAGAACAGGGTCCCCATTGGAAGAGTTAGATAAAGGATCGAAGGAACTGAAGGTGTTTGTAACCTCATAAGGACAACAATACCAACCAACCAGAGCTCCCAGGGACTAAACCACCCTCCAAATAGTACACATGGAAAAACCCATGGCTCTAGTAGCATATGTCTCTGAGGAGGGCTTTATCTGACATCAATAGGAGGAGAGGCCCTTAGTCCTGTGAAGGCTTGATTCCCCAGTGTAGGGGAATATTAGGACCGGGAGACAGGAATGGGTGGGGGGAACACCCTCATCGGAAAAGGGGGAGTGGGATGCGATGGGGGTTTATGGACATGAAACCAGGGAAGGGGATACATTTGAAATGTAAATAAAAAAAATATCCAATAAAAAAAAGACCTAGCAGCACTATGGGGCTTCACTTTCTCTCTGATTCGTCTGAATAAATCTGTTTTTTCTAATAGTTTTTGTTTAGAAAACATTGTCATGAAGATATTTTTATTGACAGTCAAGAATGGCTAATGAGACATACATGGAGCATAGAAACCTAATGACGTCATCCTGAATTTCATGTGCTTCCATTCTTGATGGTACTTAAGAAATGTCAGGAAATCACCACCCCTGGAAGTTATTAGAAGCTGATTCCATGCTTTTGACCTTGATCCCAAGCTTGTTTACAACGAGAATCATGGAAATACAATTATCTTCATGTTTAGTTTTTCCACTTTTAACCATGGCGGTTATTTTAAAATTTGTGGCAACATATTAAAAGTCACTATCCTGACAGACCCTGGTAGCTGCCAACATTGCATGTTCTAGTAAAGGCAGTGCTGGAGAGCTCACCCTGGTGCTGTGGGTGTGGCAAAACTGGTAGGTTGACCAGTTCATTTATCTGCTGGCCCAGATCCAAGATTTAGAGTTGGCCCACCTCGGTATCTACCTTATCTATGATCTGCTGGAGCCTGTGTAAGTCATCGTCCTTTGGATGTAAGGCTATAGGATCTCAATGATACAGGGCAAAGGAAGTATAAACAAGTGAGCATCCAGTATAGTGTAACAGAAGCCAGAGATCTTGAAAGAGATCAAAGTCTCATTGCAATGAACATTTGGAAGTAAAGAGTATACTGTGAGACATATTGTGAGACACTACAGCTTTCCCTTTTGATTTATTTTGTTCTATCTTATTTTATTCTTTCTTGGTGGGCGGTTTAAAGGCACAGGGAGTAGAGGCAAAGGGAAGGAAAAATAATTGGGGTTGGTGTACAGAATGTGAAATTCACAAAGAATTAAAAAAAAGTTTAAAAGAAAGGGTGACTCTCCTAAAACAATAGAAGCTACTACCACTGTCCATAGTTTTCCCCAGAAACCAAAGATAAGATCCTATTGGTGAGCTCAACACATATGAAGGCAATGAGTCTTAGAAGAATTAAGTTGGAGCTTATACAGCAGACCCTCCCTGAGTAACAGCTCTCATAGTCTTCTAATATATGTGTAAGCTGCCAAGTGAGAAAAATAATCGATAATCCCACATACTCAGTTATTGATTGGGTAAATAATGAATCATATTTCTGAGCAGCCTAGCAAGATATGGCCAATGATACAACAGTGACAGTTTTATCATGAAGAGAACTGTCTAACTGGTCCCTTGATAATAAGAATTCCATACCTGATAATGTAACCTGATAATATCTTTAGGTTTAAATGGCTTTTGGTAAATATATTAATTGAAATTTCATGAAGATATGATTTCTTAAACAAATGAGTTATTCTCATATTGATTTCTGTAATAGAAAACATTTGTCTTTTGAAAAATAACATCATGGCAGAATATGCTATTCTAGTTTATGCAATGCACAAAAACAAAATTTTTTAAATTATAGAAATTTACAAGCATTAAAATAGAGGAGGATCAAAAATGATATTATTATCAACACTTTGACAAAACTATAACATTTGCTCTCATCATTGCAAATATTTTAAGAACAGAAGGAAGATGATTTTTTTTCATGTGTACATAGAAAGATCACATGATTAGGTCAATAGTCCTCTTGAATGTCTCTTATTATTGTGTATTGATTAGACTCCTTTCTCTGTTTTCTTTTATTAGATTAATTAACAACATTATGTAATGGCCTAAGAAAAATTTCTCTTCCATATAACAAATTGTGCATATGAAAAATCTTCTGATTGTCTGAGTTTTAATGACTACATTTCAATTAGCATAATTGTCTTACTGTAAGTAATGCCTTTACAGAAAACATATAAATATTATGATTCCCAGCATTATGATGTCATAACACCTATAAATACCAGGGAAGAGAAATATATCCTCTTAAAATTAAGAGTTTATAGTTCTTTTGTGGATAACTTCCAGTTGAAGATGAGCATGCATATTTCTTCTTTGACTGCATAAATTGGAAATCTAAGATTTCTATAAGGCATTAGAAAAAGTCTCAGACTTCTGAATCCCATGATCAGCAATCTTTTCTAATATTTTGTGTCAAATGACTGTTAGAAATTAAAGGTTATACTAAACGATAATACCTCAATGACATTATCTCAACTATTACCATATTTGAAGTTAAAATTGAATATTTATGTAAGACAATGATGATAAAATAATGAGTTCTGAAGGAAGGACTTTAACATTGGAGATAATAATATTTCATTGATTTAGAAGACATAATGTTCTTAGTCCTAGCAGAATCATTGAGGGAAAACCTATGCTCTGTGGATAATGATTCTTTCTATTTACTAGTAGGTATTGATATTTTCTGATTTTTTTCAGAACATTGCTCTTTATGATAATAATCTGTTTTTAATGTCATTATAATAATCTGACTACATCTTTAAAATATTAAGGAACTCAATATCATGCTTTTTGTTGTACAGTCTTTCACTCTAACTTGCATTATGAGTATATAGTGGTTCTGTACAATCCATAAGAAACCATGTCTCCATGGTTCCATATTCCACTACCTGATTGAACCTGGATGTTAAGCTACTATTATAATACGCCTCTCCATTAACAAGCTGTGTTGGCAGCTGTCTATAAAACAACTACTAGTCACAGATCAGCAGATTGCCTTATGTTCCACTTAATGAGCCTTTAGTATTAAGAGTCATGTTAAATGTATTGGTATAGGCTTAGGTGAGATTCACAGTTTGAGATAATTTTACGTTAGAAAGGATTTAGTTTATAGATACATAGAAAGAGTGAACAGCAATCTAGTTGAGGAGGTAAGGATGAATTTGAATGTGTGGGAGGGGCACATATGAAGGAAGAGGTTGCTTTTTCATCATAGGAATCTGTAACTTTGTTTTTCTTTGTCTGTGTTGCAGAGTTATCTAAGTAAGAAGAAATTCCTAACTCAGTATGTTGGCACAACCAGGAAACAGGGGTCATATTAACATCCTCAAAAGCAGTCCTTAAACTCTTAAGGGGAATCTCTAATGTCTCATCTATGCCCATGATTCTCAGTTGTCTGATACAGTAATTAACTCAGTCTCCTACTTAGAATTCCTCCAATGATGTGGAAATAACTTCTTACTTATCTAAGCACATTTGCCTGAATGTTTTGATTGGGTGGTATCTCAAATTTCTTCACCCAAATTCTTCGTAATTTTTATGCACAGCTTAATATTACTTCTACCAATAATTCTTTTCTAATTATCCAGTCAAGGTCACATTGAACTGAATTACTTCATGTAACTTAAGTGGCTGGGAGTCATTTATTAGTGTTTGCTGAGAGTCTACTAATTTCCAGGCGCTGCTTCAGGCTGCCATATGTTAAAAATATAAAACATCTAATTCAAAACGCAGCACCTTTTTTTTTTTGAAGAATATAATTAAAATATGGCTTTAGCAAAACTGTAAGGTCTAGTGAAAGGTAAAATTTCTGCTTTGCTAGCTACATAAAAGTTTACACGATGACTTGGTGTTTCTTTATATAATTGTAAAATATGGCAACCAAAGGATTTAGGGCACACTTCTCTGTACGAAAAACAAACAGCTAGCATTGTAAACCCTCCCAAGAACTTGAGGTTGTGAATCACACAGTCCCCAGATATGCTTCTATGACTATTATCCTGCTAAATGCATACTGTATAAAACGTTCCCCTAAATTTGTATCTCCACATGCATTGGCTACTATAAATTTCAGACTTCATCAGAGATGCTGTGTGCAGTGGATAGTGATTAACATAGGAACTCACAGCAGATAAAATGGAGAGATTAAGTCTCAGCCATAAATGGAATGCCTATATCCGCCTACCCTCTTTAAAAGCCGCAGGGGCCATGCAGGAAGACACAATGAGAAAACTGTGAGATCTAAGTGTTTAGGAGAACAAGAACTGAATACTATTTTCTGAATATTACAAGGCCATTGCTCTCATAAATTTCAGTGACTATTTATGCCTGAATGAGAGAACAAGACAGTTTACACTCTAACCGAAGCTTGAGAGGACCTTATTGAACAACCCAATCCTAAGTAACCCAACACTGTTTCTGGTTTCTGAGGGAGGTGAAGTTAGTTTTCTCCATGTTGCAGTGGATAGCACCCCAGTCAGGAATGTTTGCACATCACAGATTGAGTTTTTTGGGTTATTTGGGGTATTGGGGAGGGGTGAAAAATTTTCAAAGAGGTGAAGTAAGGAGCAGGTGTTAGAGGAGGAGTCTTGGATGGAGGTGATAAAATATGGAATTGGAGACTCTCCATCATTAAAATTTAATGATAATTTTGGATACAATTTGTTTTCAAAAATTCATTTTTCATTATGATTATGTAAAGGAATCTTTGTAAAAATATATGTCTACATAAACCTGGAAATTATCAGTTAAGGTGGTATACCTGCAAAGAAATGTAGCAAGTAGTTCTTCTAACGTTTACATTCACTGTGAGCAAGAGATTTCTCTGATTCGCATATGGACGTGTTCCTGGGATGCATTCATAAGTTTATCTGACTTAAGATATGCCTCTAGAATAAAATTAAAAGATTGTAGATACATGCATGTGTGGAGTCACTAAAGTGAGCATTGTGATACAATAATGTGAGAGAAAATATCATAGGCTAAGTAAATCTCAGTAAATATATATCCTGGAGCATAATGTAAAATAATATAGCATAAATCTCTAACTCTTGAAGTAAGTATCTGAACCCAGAGTTTTTGTGTGCCCATGTATGTGTGCGTAAGTATGAGTGAAAGAATGATTGGAAGCCCAAAGCTGAAATCGAGTGCCTTCCTTCATCACTTGTCATTTATTTATTGTTACAAGGTATCTGATTGGACATGAAGCTCCTCTTTTCTGGATGGTCAGCTTACCAGCTTGTCCTGCCTCTGATTCCAGGATGCTGACCTTAAAGGGATGCCAGGCTTTCATGTGATATCTAGTGATCTAAACTCTATTCCTTGAGATAACATGGTAAGCACTTTTTACAAGGAATTACCTCACTAGCACTTATTTTGTGTTTTATTCTTTAATATCTATTTAATGTTATGTGTATGACTCTGTAAGAATGTACACACACACACACACACACACACACACACACACACACACACACACACCATGTTTGTTTAGTGTCCTGAGGTTATCAGGAAAGGTATCTGGTCCTCTGCCTCTAGAGTTAAAATGGTTTTAAAATCCCATATTTATACTGGGAATAAAAACTGGCTCTGTAGACCTCATTCTTTTTCTCTCTCTCTCTCTCTCTCTCTCTCTCTCTCTCTCTCTCTCTCTCTCTCTCTCTGTGTGTGTGTGTGTGTGTGTGTGTGTGTGTGTGTGTGTGTGTGTGTGTGTGTGTGTGTGTGTGTGTGTGTGTGTTTACCTGGCAATAAATAGTTCTGGGTTCCTGTGGGGAAAATCAAAATTTTTCAAGTAAAATTGACATTGTAACTTATGGGAAAGACAACTAACTGAGTAGTAAATGTTATTATTCTGGGGAGCAAATGCAATAGTGCCCCATTATAGCATTCTTTTACTTGAAGCAATATTTTAACAAAGTAATTAAGCCTGGTTTCAATAACTTAATCTGAATTTTCATCTCTCCATGTCAGTATTGAATTCAGTTACATTCCCGATCCCTTTGACACTTACCAGAAAAACAAAACAAAACAAAATTAGTTTAAATAAAATTTAAGAAATCAGACTTCCATCTATTTCACCCTGTGTCTTTTGTGCTCATGGGACACGGCTAAGCTTGTCTGGGCTGTATAGAACTTCTGAGGATTAGTCCATTTTTCATGCCTAGATGTGTCAGTGTGTGAATTGTGCACTTTTGGCTAGATCTACCTGTAGGATCACCCTGGCATGTTGTCCTAGAGCAGTAAGCCATTACTTCGTGACAGACAGCATACTCTCATCTGTTCCTTATCCTCATGGTTATTGGAAATCCTCCACACATGGACTCTTGGATATGCCCCAAGGATCCTTACACTACCGGCTGCATATGTTTGGGCAACCGGATCAACGTTCTTTTCTAGTTTGTAGTCACTAAACCTATTTTGCCCATGGCCACATCAGCTTCTCCGAGTAGAGAGACTTTCTCAGATCTCATGATCTACCCAGACATAGGCAGGTCTCTGAATAGCAAGTGTTTCTAAGGTACATGACTGACCTTGTAGTTAATGGTTGTGAATTATCAATAAGCATTATAAGATAAAGAACCATAATGACAAAGCCTCAAGGAATAGATTTCTATCCTTAGACTGCTCTTTCTAAGGCATATTATTGTGTTGTGATTCACCCATTTTACTTCATCTACAATAAGTATTATAGAATTTGTTCTTAATACTGTCCTAAGAAATTCGTGCAAAGTCGTGAAGCTATTTTTCTTGCATAACACAGAAGAGAGTGGAAATATATATGTATTTCATCTTGGGTGACTCAAAACAACCAAAACCACATTTTTTCAAATTTATTTTAACATTTTCCACAAAAACAGATCTTAAACATTTGTGAAATAGTGAAATGCAGAAGGGTATAAAAATGAAGAACATGCCTGTGTGACCATCAGATCTTACTAAAGATCACCAAGTTCGACTTGTCACATATTTGAAAATTATCCAAAATATTTAGCAAGTTCTTTTAACAAGAAAATCCTAAAATTCATAGGTTTAAACAAGGTAGGAGGGTCTGCCAGTGTGCGAGGATTAAGGCTTTAGAATTATTTTGAATCTTTTCTTGCACTTTTGCTATTCTCTCTGTCAAGCAAATGTACAGTTCCGGTATCTGCAACCATTCTTCCACTGACAAGTGGAACAAGACTAATGCAGCATGTACTTAATCGCTTTATAAACAAATACTAAAAGGAATCACAACACAGCTTGTCATAAACATCAGATTAGCCAAATATTGTTATATGACCTTTTCTAGCATCGAAAGCCAATAGCTATTATACTCAGATGGAAGGTCACAAGACTATCCCAGATTCTGCTAAAGAAAGATGGATCTTGTCAGACAATTAGTACTCTGCTTCACTTGTTTTATTCCTGGTTCTCTTCACTGTTTTATCCCTTCAGTTGACAAAAATAAACTTTGTCCTAAAAGGTACAGAATCGATCTCTCTGTAGTATTTCTATCCTCCGGATACTCACTTGAGTTATGATTTCACCGATGCTTTCTTTATGGTATTTGCTCTGAATGTTGGATTTGCCTGTGGTAGAAGATTTACAGTGTATGAGCTTCACTTAGAAAAGTTTTACACTGGTCCATCTGATTTACGTCTGCCTCCTGGCAGTGCAATTGGCAGGAATATGTATGTCTCACTTCTTACAATAATTAGGAAACTATAGTCCAATGAGCTCTCTTTCATGAATACACATTAATTTTTGTCAATTATTTCCACTCAACAAATGAAAGAAAACTATAGTTTGCAGCTCAAATAATTCTTAAATGTTCTTCCCCTTTTTTATATTTTAGCTTTATTTTTAAGTTGAAAAAGTATTCTTTGATACTTTGATACATATACAAAATTAATTACGATCTTATGATAATAATCTACCACTATCTTTATCCCTTCAAATTTCATAGGTTTTATTGTCTTTTAGTTCAGTGAGTCCAATCTGTGCCTCTCATTAACACATGGAAATAAACCCTCCACTGGATCATTCCTGATAGACCAATGACCACAGTCCTTCTAGAAAGCTAACTTTCTCCTCGCTTTCATCTTCTAGAGTTTCTCCTCAGCTCTGGATGGATTCACCTGAATCTGCCGTACATAATGCAACCTTGGCTTAATTTTCTACAGGCCGTGTACACTGATAATGGTATCTGTTGTGAATAATGAGAACGACAAAGAATTTTTGCGAAAAGTCATTTTTGATGGCCTCACCCAACAGGCATTTACATGGTTCTGGGACCTAAATTCTTATTCATGCCCTGTATGACAAATGCTTTACCCATTGAGTCATATCTCTCTGCAATATATTCCATGTGATATCATACTAATTCTGTACTCATAGAATGATCTCTGTAGTTCTCAATTTTCTAGAAAGATTACTAATATTATTCTTAAATATTTAATAAAATCTTAAGTAAAATTTTGTCAGCCCATCATCAATTAATGACTTCTAAAAGAAGAGATACAGTCTTTTACAGTGAGGGGTTCTCTGGTTAGCCCTTAGCAATACATATATGAGAAACACCTAACAGACACAGCAGTTACATTTTATTTTTGCACGCGCGCACGCACACACACACACACACACACACACACACACACACACACACACACACACACTGGCATACACAGTCTCACAGACATACGACATACTCTCTCTCTCTGTCTCTCTCTCTGTCTCTTTCTCTCTCTGTCTATCTCTGTCTCTCTCTCTCTCTCTCTCTATATATATATATATATATAATGTGTGTATGTATGTGTTGTTTATATTGTATGTATGTATGTGTGTATACATATAACAGAGAAGAGATTATTTAGCTGCAATAATGTGTTGGTGTGAACAGGAGAAATTAAAAGATCTAGTGTAGAATGGAAATAATACATGTACAGTATTCATATATAAAATTCTCCAAAGCATATAATCATTTAAAAGTAGTCATAATTATAAACACCTTACAAAGAACATCCTTATGTATTATAAAAGATAGGGGGATAGAGTATGGAATGAGATGGTTTGAAAGAAAATGGCCCCCATAGTCCTATAGGGAATGGCACTATTAGGAGGTATGGCCTTTTTGAATAGATTTGGTATTGTTGGAAGATGTAAGTCACTGGGTGTAGACTTTGAGGTCTTAGATGTTTGAGCCACACCCATTGTGTCAGACACTTCCTGGTGCCTATGAATCCTGATGTCTCCATGTTTCCTGCCATGATAATAATGAATTATGAACTCTAAGCCAGAAACAGTTAAATATTTCCCTTTATAATATTTACCATGGCCATGATATATGTTTACAGGAATAAAACCCTAACTAAGACAGTAGTTAAATCTATACAGAGCTCTTTACAAAACTGAAAATGATAGCAAGATATAATTTCTAGGTCCTTTGAAAGTAAAATGAAATTGGAAAAAAATCATACATAAACATATCCTAAGAACAGTCTTGCAAACTTATAAAAGAATTATTTATATTTATTTACTTACATTCAAGCCAGTGACCCCTCCTAATCTCCCTCCCTCAGGTCCTCATTCCTTCCCTCCTCCCCCTTGCATAGAGGGCACTCCTCTATTTAACCCACTAGGCATCCGCCTTCCCTGTGGTCTCAAGTCTCTCAGGATCTTCCACTGGGGCACTTTCTGTTATATATGGACTTTGGACCAGAGTGTGTATGCTGCCTGGTTGGTGGCTCAGTCTCTGGGCATAGCCAGGAGTCCAGGTTAGAAGAGACTACTAGGCATCCTATAGGTTCACTCTCCCCTGCAGTTTCTTCACTCTTTCCCCTAATTTAACAATAGGAATTCCAGACTTCAGTCCAATGGATGGATCCTGTGTCTCAGTTAGATGCTGGAAGGGCCTCTCATATGAAAGCCATGCTAGGATTCTGTCTATAAGCATATCTTAGCATCAGTAATTGTGTCAGTAATTGATGACCTCCCCCCACCCCAGATAGATCCCAAGTTGGGCCTGACACTGGACTGCCTTTCCTTCAGTCTCTTCTCTAACTTTGCCCCTGCAGTTATTTTAGACAGGAACATTTCTGAGTCAGAAGTTTTGACTGTGGTTTAGTAACTCTGTCCCTCAGAAGAGAATTTTTAAAATAACCCCGTTTTCTAGAAGTGGGCTTGAGAAAAAGCACTGGGATCTTCATGATTATTCATAATTTATTGAAAGTTTATATGATTAGAGTTTATATGGAAGTGAATTATTACCAAATTCAAGCTAGTTTTCCATAGGAACATTACCAGGGTTGTATTCTAGGAGACTAGATGAGAAACATTTAAGTTCATGTCACAGTAGTATGAAATTCCTGAATTTGAGCTTCATTAAAAACATTATACTATCATATAATTTTGTCAACATTTCTAGACATATATAAGAAGTTTCAAGGTAGGATGTGTAGAAAAAAGTACAACTGAAATTATTAATATCAAACATAAAATATTTGGTTCCAATATTATTTAGCTTTGAGTTGTCAATAGACAAGGATTAGAGCTTAAATGTTATTCTTATAGTGCTTTAAAATAGCTACATTGTTCACACAGTACTCTCATTCAGAAACATACATTTTTAAATAAAAAAGAAACATACAAGGAATTAATTTTTAAATATGAATAAATTAATACAATCTATGTCTTCACCATCTCCCAATTCTATTCAAAACATTTGTATTCACTGTTTCCATCTGTGTTTACCGAGTTTGAAAATCACATAACTTTGATGTTTAATTATATGTATAGTCACTCTTTAAATTATGAAATGCATAATGAATACATGAAATATGTATGTACTGTGGAGTAACTTGCATGCATCATTTACTACATAGTGAAGCAGATGCACTTTTAATTAAACTTTATGATGTACAATATATGAGCAGAAGAATTATGCTTGGATAGCCACTTCTATAATCAGCAATGTAGTAGGCATAAATGTCCATAGATAATTCATTAAATAACATCTATGGCAAACAAATAAAAGAGATATTTGATTTTAATACTTACTTTATGATGTAATGTTACATTTTTTTTCCAAAGAAATGAAATAATGTGCAAACCTTGAAGTTGAATAAAAGGACAAGGTTAAGTAAGGTCTTACCTACAGGCTAACACATTGTTTCTGCCAGGATAGGGTGTAAGCATGAAAACTGAAACATTTCAGCAATGGAAGGAAGTATTGGAAGAGCTTCTTCTGCACAGTGTGTAGGACATCTGCTGCTGACAAATTCTAGAAGAGCTATGCACTCATTTCCAGATGAGAGACAAGATTCTAACCATCAAGGCCGACTGTAGATGTTTGGCAGAACATTTTCAACCAGGAACTGTATAAAGACTTTACAGATTCTGCTTCAGCATGAGAACTCTACAGATGAAGCTGTGAATGTTAGCAGGCCAGTGAGTTGACTATAGAATACATGAAAAGCTGGCTCTGAGAGCATGTGCAAAGTGCAGACTACGTTTATACACTCAGTCCTGCCACAACAGCCAGAAGACTGAGCACTGCTATGAGGGAGCTCTTACACCTCTAATTTTTCATGTGTTGGTTCTGAAAGGTAAGATGGGTACATCTTATGAAGGCAAAGATGAGGTTCTTTGATTGCAATTTTATGCAGGAAATGCAATGGATTTCTCTTAAAGCATTTGCTCCCTTTGTCTTCTAGGTTCTATCATTCTTGTATCTCCAAGCCTTGGGACCAGTGAAAAATCATGAGTTTATTGTTCTCTCTCTCTCTCTCTCTCTCTCTCTCTCTCTCTCTCTCTCTCTCTCTCCCTCTCCCTCCCTCTCCCTCCCTCTCCCCTCTCCCTCTCCCTCTCCCTCTCCCTCTCCCTCTCCCTCTCTTACTAAGTTGTTGCTTCAAAAAACGTTACAGGAACGGGATGACATCATACAATATCAGGGAGTATATTTTTCCAATTCAGCCTAGGTTTTTGGAGATGTTTCCGAGTATTTGAATATGTATCAACAGTACATGATTTGTTATTCCAAAACTCTAGCCTATGATATGAATTTGTTACTAGTTAACTAATTATTCTATAGAAAACATATATATTTTTACAGGTTTTAACTTTAGTGATTGGGTTACCAAAGTAAATTTCTCAACACTTTGTCAGGTTTTTAATGAAATTGCCAACACATTTCTAAAGCAGGTGTAGAATTTGACATTTCTCCAGCAATATATGAATTTGCAAGCTTTCTATGTCCTCTTTAGAATTTGAGGTTTTCAGTATGTCTTAGTCACTCTTATAAGCCTGTAATGCTATTTCTTTGTACTTACAATAATCATTTATTTGATATTAATTATGATAAGGTTTACAGGCTTTTGTCTGTATATCATTTTCAATACCATGATATTTTACATAATTTTCTCATCTCTCATTGGATTTTATTTTTGTTTTCTAATATTTGTAGATCATTTAATTTTGATATTAGAATTGTATTTGGATATATGTGTTAAAATATATTATTTTCTTCTGGTTTTTAACTTTTTTGTCATAGTCTTTCTCTGACATCTCCAAAGTCATAATTCCTGCTATTGTCAATACCTATTTTAGAAATCTTTAATCTTACCTCTGATGCTACTATTGAAAAGAATTCATTGTCTAGTTTGAGACATTGAAATTTTTCACCTTTATTTTAGTTAAAAGCTTATTCTTTAAAAATTTAATTGGAAGTCATTGTTTCTTAGTTGATTTTTGCACAATATGTAAGAGAGTGTGAAGGTTTTATAAAGGAAGTTCACTTATATACATTTGAACGTCATGGTGACGTTTGGAAAAGGCTATATGATCTTTCAAAACATAGCTGCACATTTGTCAAATATACCTGAAGATAGAAAATGTGTGCATATGATGATAAGCTGTGTTTAAAGTATGTTTCTCAGTACAGGGAGTACGTATTCAAATCTCTTCAACTAATCTGTGATGATTGGATTAAACCATCCTGATAAAAATAATGTACCATATTGTTTCCACTTAATCATATTCACATAATGTGGCAAGTGATATATACAAGATATGAAATTGTACTTGTGTTCATGTTCTCTTAGTTCCATGTACTCTGTGATCATTTGAACACTTTAATGTTCCATTTTCATAGATTATTCTTATTTTACTTCATGTATTCATTCAATGATCAGGGTATTACATTTCATATAAATAAGGTATTATATTCTCCTGTCTTCAGTTCAATAAAATTTCAAACAATTTTGGTTTTGTTGTTGTTGTTGTTGTTGTTGTTATTTTGATGACATACTGTTTATAACACACAACTATTTCACCTATGCACATTTACAATAGTGTTAAGCATCAACATAATCTTTGTTTTATGCATAAAAATAATTTAGTAACTTCAGTACAAGAAAGTTTACCATATATCTCTATATTTTTGGCCCAATATGTTTTGTTCCCTCCAATTATTGTTCTTTCCCTCTTCTCTTTTTCTATAACTTCATCCTCCCATATTTTATAAGAATTTTTGTTTCTCCCCCCCAAATAGTTTTAATTCCTCTTCATTGTCAAAGCATAGAGAAACCATAGCTGATATTTTCTGCCATTGCTTAAAGAAGCCTCATTTCTTCATCACTTTTCTTGCTCATGAGAAACGTTTTTCATTTTAATGATTTCTCTTTATCTACAGGATACTTTTAGGATTATTTTCCTTTTGTTGGATTTTTCAAAAGTTTAATTATAGTATGTTTCAACATACCATCTGTTATGTTATGAAGTTTACACTACTAAGGTTTATTAGGGCCTTGATCAGCTAATTAAAACCAGGGTTTTTATATAACTCTTAAAGTTTCAATTATTGTTGCAAATAGCTTCTGGGTTGTATGGTAACTCTTGTCTCTCAGGGAACCAAAGGTCACTCTTGGTGGATCTTTTCTCATAGCATCACAGCCCCCGGAGGTTCTTGTCGTTTTACTATTCAGAGTGTATTTCTGACATTTTTCTTATATTGCATATTGTACTTTATGTTCGTTTTCTGATGTTCTCTTATATAATTACTATTGTACTATTCTTCATTTCCTTGGTCATTTGTTCTGTCTTTTCAGTTCTTTAATGATGCTTTAAGCATTGTTTCATTTTTAGTACAAAGTTGTTTATATATACATATATATACATTTTATATTTATATATATAAAGTTTCTATATATTATATATATAAACAGTTTATATTTATATATAAACAGTTTCTATTTTTGTTCCTTTTCATATCATTCAAATATCACATATATGATCAGTTACTCACAGTAATGTTTTCTCAAGCATATCTGAAAATATTTGTCAGATATGTTTCATATCTCCACAATGTCTACCAAAATAGCATGTTTTTATTTCTATCTGATGCCTGGTATGGACAACATATACTTAGAATTCTTGCGTTTGAAATTAAATGAATTTAATTTTAGCCTCGTAAAGTTCCCACTTGGATATTTTATTGTGATTGGGCTGTGACCCTGATAGCTTTATTTATGGTAAATTGTTTTTATAGAAGAAGTTCTCATATGAAAGATTTAAAACTATCTGTCTTATTTCTATCTCATTGGCTAGAGAGAGCAATTTATGACTAATGTCTTATTGTCCTGTGTTGGCATTTCCAGATTAACAGATAAAATCCAGAATATATAAAGTACAAAGCTAAGCTTAATGCTGCATTGTATTTTATGTCCCTTGCTCTTCTGCTTCTCAGGTTTTCTTTCAATAGTATTTTAAATTTTTTTCATAACTTTATTTGTTATGTGATTTTTTTTGTCTCACATAGAAGACAAAATAGGGTCAAATGCATCTTTTTAGGTGCATATACTCTGAGACTGACCATGGGATTTTTTTCCAGTAATCAATTTACAAAATCAACCTAAGTGTCTCTCAAAATCCAAACTTAGGAAAAGGGTAAGTCAAGTGTCTTGTCTAAGATGATGAGAAAGTTGTAATTTTTTCTTATCATATTGCTGAAACTTACCGTGGTATATGGGCACCAGATTATATATTCTAATCAACACTGTTATGGTTACTGTCAAGTCCAATAGGGGTCTTAAGCAGTCTTACTAAAACAGTACAGTATATGATGAAACACACATTACCTAGTATAGTTTAAATGCTTATGTATATAAAATATGTTACAGGTTATAAACATATAAAATGTTGTGTACATGTAAATTAAACTAAATTTAAGTGTAAAATTATAAGCTGATAAAATCAAAAGTATTTAAAAAAAGTATTAAGGAATGGTTTCACTTAAGAATTTACAAAATTTTCTTAAAATTTGAGTGTCATAGTAATGTCTAGTAGAAAAAAATGTCTTACTCTGAGAAGAGAAACTAACATTAAATTAAAATGAAAAGGTGGGAGAAAGAGGAGAGTCAATTATATGAGTTGGGTAACTACTTATGGATTGTATTAGAAAAAAAAACAACAAACAAAAAACTGCTGTGGTAATAAATACCCCATGCTTCTCAGAGGACCCCTAATACCATCAAATTCTACTCAAATTAATAAAGCCAACATCAGCATCTGTCTTCAGTTTATACTGAGTTATAGTGCTTTTATATATTGTCTTCTATTATATCCTGTCTTTTTACCTGGGCACAAGAAGATAAAAAGCCCACAGTCCATCATACTCCTTCGTAGTTCCTCTCTCTACTAAAGCCCACTAGCTCCTTTTTACTACAATTTAATTCCAGACAGTTCAATAGTCCTGGGCTAAATCAACTTTCTTGGTGCCAACCAAATTGCTTATTTTTCTCCATGTTATCTAGAAGGTTATTGAGTTTTTCAGTGTTATTCTACAAATAGGTAGGGGCCACAACAACTCACATTAGCTATTCTAATTAGCTGTGTTATCCAATGCAAATGTGTGTTTATCTATCAAGCAGAACTATCAAGAGCACACTTTGAGCAGAATATTGTTGACAATTGATCTTCCCTGTTAATGCCACCTGACACTATTGACAAATTGATCAAAATTGACTATAATGATAAAAAACATCATTTTTCTGAGTAAAACATTTTCAAATACAGACTACAGCAGATGCTAGTTTTAAAAGATGTGTAACATTGGGCATTAAGGAATTTAATAAAATCATACTTAGTGAGGTCATTTGATTTATCTCCACATACATTGTTCAAGAAAACTTATTTTGATAAAAGTTCATATTAATATATTCTAAAACAAATCAATATCTAGGAGATGCAATTGATAGACTTTTGAAGATCAAGTTTTTGTCAAATACACCTGAATTATCTGTTTCCTAAAATAAATTGCAAGGATTCCTGCATTTCCAACTTTCTTTCAGTAGTGCAATGTATCTGAGGTCTGGTTATCTCCAAGATATTAAGTGCACAATTATATGTAACTTGTAAATCTAGTTGTTATTCTTCTCCAAAGGATGTGCAAGTGAGGACCACTGTTCATTCTTCACACGGGAATCCTGTTCAGCCCATTCTTGCACTATAAGAGCTGGGAGGAGGCCTCCAGTTCATTCTCAGCTTACTTTCTTTAAGCACTAGGATCTTACACTCAAGTTCTGGATGGCAATCAAGATCAATGAAATATCATTGTTTTTGTGGATCTTTTAGATTTCCTTATTAACAATTCAAAGGGAACCATTTTAAGTCCTACAACTTACACTGTGCTTTCCATTTGATAGTTATAGCCTCTAAAAAGAATAATACTCTGCCCAACGCCACTGCCAAGTGTGGTAATTTCAATTAAATATATTTTATTTACAGGTTTTAGCAAAGCTTATAATATAGTAGAATCCAGGGAATAATCAAAGTTATAAAATTAGACTTAAGGCATGCTCAATACGATGTAAGTTATGATTGGTATTTTATCCTTGCCAAGAACACATGATAAAGTAGCAGAGACTAAGTAATTTTGGAATGTTTATCCCAAAATAAGACACCAATAATTCAATGTCTACACCCAAACCTTAGTCTGAGAAAATTAGACAAAAGAATGGAAAAACCAAGGGCCTGGGCAAAATGTAATAAAGTGTGTCTTCTGGGTATAATAGGAATGATATACTCATGAACACTCAACAGAAATGGTTTGCTGTAGATACACTGCACTATACAATGCCAGTCAAAAGTCTTCCATAAGTGTTGGGGATTTGGCTCAGTGGTAGAGCGCTTGCCTAGCAAGCGCAAGGCCCTGGGTTCGGTCCCCAGCTCTGAAAAAAAGAAAAGAAAAAAAAAAAGTCTGCCATAACCCCACCCCTATGAGTAAAGCAGCTGGTGATGAACAACTTCTTAGTGAGTATAAATAAACTTTCTTCAGGGACATGAGCCCTGATAAGTTGCCCATCTCTATCCATGTGTCTCATTATATACAGAAAATATTAAAGCTGATCTGAATTTGAGAAGTGGGTAGAAATGCAAGAAAATGGAGAAGGAAAGGAGAGATGAGTATGATCAAAATATATTGAGTTCATATATAAAATTATCAGAAACATACATTGAAGGATTAAAAAATAAATCCCCAAAAAACTTAATTAAAATAGCTCATTGATGTTTATGTCTAAATAAACTTGTCCTAAATAAACGGAGGAACACTCATAGCAGCTTTCTCACGCCTCTGTATAAATATGGCTCAATTATTTTTATTATTTAATTTTTTTGTTACTTGTTAACTCACATCCTTATCACTGCTCCCCTCCTGGTTCCCGCCTCCCACAATTTTCCCCCCATATCCCTGCCCTTTTCCTCTGAGCTCCAGAAATTCTACCAGAGTATTACTATAGCTGATCAAGATCTCCAGCAAGGTTCAATTCTTAAACAAGGAGAATGACCAATCATAGAGCATAAAACAAAAATATCTATTAAGTGGCAATTTCCAGTAGATTGATAACTAGGGACCTTCCATCTTTGGTAAATTTCATCTCATATTACATGCGAGGTGGTAGAAAGAGATGCAGTAAAAAGACAACAAAAGGTTTTCCTAGTTTAAAACAGAGGATTAATATGCTCTTTAACAACTCTTTGAAAGCTTACAAAGCACATAATTTTTTCAGACATTCCATTAGAGTGAAACCAAACACAATTTCCACACACATCAATGTTATATGACATTATAAATACAAGATGTATACAAGAAGGTACTCACCTACCCACCAATAATGAGCAGAAAACAATTCTATGTACATGTATAACCAAAGTCTAATTTATTGAGCCAATACATTTTATTGTTGTTACTTACAAGAATATAGATATGTGGTTGCTTATGGGAGCAGAAATGACTTGATGACATCCAGAGGAGCAAAATTTAATCCTAGTGTAGGTGACAGCTCAGCAAAGCTTGAAATCTGGATGCACTACAATAAACCCACAGGAATCTGAATGGGTCGGGGATTTTCTCCTTGAGGTCAACCATTCTCTCTGAGATTCCTGTGCTTGTATGAGCACTCCTTAAAGATTATATATGCTTGAAACATGAAAAGTCTAGTGGATATGCTTAGTCTCAGGGACTTCTAGAGTCCTTCATATTGTTCGCTATTTGAGCTTAGTGAGTTTTCCTACAGGATAGAATGTTTCACTTAGTATAGAACAGCATATGGTTTTACAAGTTTCAATAACAAACACAATATTCCATATCCCTTTAGTGCACCCTACTGTTTAACTATTTTCTAGCACCATGTATCTTAAATGTATTCCATCCCAGATGGAACAATTTAATTTTAGAAGGAACTGCTACACAGCCATTATCCCTGGACTTATTTATTCTAGGATATATAAATTGTAAGAATGCATACCTTTGGCATTTCCAAGGTTGGAGAACATAGTTACCTCAAGGAAAACAATAATAAATTGAAAATGACCAGAGTAATCAAGAATGCATAATAACTTCCTCACAGATAATTATTTAAATATGCATTTTAGTATCAAGATTTATTGGGTCTCCAAAATATCTACCAAGCCTCTTTAGAAAATTTAGACAAGGCAAGATATCTGCAACCAAAGAATTGGCACATAGTAGCTTCAAGCTAGTAGTTTGCTGTTTTACTCTAAGAGATCTGACCTTAGTGCTGGCTGGAATTTAGAATTAAGTAGATCAACTAGTGTCATTGGTTGTAAATCTGAATGAAAAAGTGACTACCAACTCTTTTTAATTCAGTAAGAAATCAGAATTTAAAGCAAGGAAACTATCCATATTTCACTATTACTCTATTATATAATCGAATTCTTTATTAATTTAGTGTTATTTGTCTGGAAGATATGGAGGTTAATATATTATGATTAGGATGAATTGTATTCTAATAATTACTGTGTTGCATTTCTCTGTTTTTCTGAGTGTCAAAGAAAATACATGAAAGCATGAAGCTTCCAAGATAGTGAAATTATGGGGGAAGCAATGAGTAAATGAGTTCGAAGTTCCAGGGGATACTTAACCCACAACTAAAATTGCTTCCTTCACTTTTGATACACTGAACTATTTGGAATTTTTCTCACAACTCTTGCTCTTTTTGTTGCCTGCTTCTTATATTGAGAATGTCCTGTGTTCCACCACCATCTGACTTTAGCTGTATCTGACATTGATTTATTCTTCACATTGATCCTTTAGTCTCATTTGAAATACATTTATATATTTCTGTAGCATTGGAGCATAACTCCATCAGAGCAATCTCCACAGCCTTGTTGTAAATGGTAATCCATTTTGATTTTACACTAAACACTGCTGTGTCCCTTCGAGTTCATCTCCAGCACCTAATCCAGAAAATTCTACTGCATTGACTTAGTGAAAAATAAATTCTTCTTGTCAAAAACTAATCTGTCTGTGGTACTGACCTGAGATTTTTCTCCTCATCTATACTTAAAATTAGAAAATTTAATCGTTTTCTGTAATAGTCTACAATTCATGTGGATTCCTTTCACATGTTTATATTTGTTTCAAATATGAAAATATTTGTTTCATATTCTTTGCTGTGTATATCTAATTCCTCTATTTTACCTTCAAATTCTGATATATCATTCTATTTGTAAGACTTTCTCCTGAGTTAGTGCAATTTTCAATTCTGTCTTCATTTCATCTTAAGTTCTTGATCATTTCTTTGTCTTTCTGAATTAATTTTCAAAACCTGAGTTGTCTTAGTGCTTTCATTCATGTATGTGTTGGTACCTGACACTGATAAGATGATTAAAAGACCATGATGGGATAGACCATGAGCCTAGGGGATAAAACAATATTGTTACTCTACTAAAGCAAGAGATATAAAATGATTCCTAAACAAATTATTCTTCACTGATATATCAATGCCTCAATCAGCCATCTTCTTGCAATAGGTAAGAACTAACTCAGAAACAACAGTGAGACAATGCACGTTAGAGTGAAAGAAATTGGAGCACTGAGTCCTAAATGAAATATCTTCATCAAACTTTCCCAGGGCTCAATGACCTATATGGAAGAAGAGACAGAAAGATTGATAAGAGACGGAGGTGATGAATGACTCAAAGAAAATTGTATCTTCTAGACATGGGGGACTGAGGTACACATGACCTCACAAAGACTCTGGAAGCACACAGGATCTGCACAGGTTCAAGCGATATGGGGTCTGAGCACTGACAGGGGAGGTGAGCATGGACTTCTAACTCTAATTAACTGCTTACAAAAGAAAAATAAATTTTTCTCCTATTGAATCTTATTGTGTATATTAATTGCACTTCAGGGCAGGTCCAATGTCTAGTAAAACCTACAAAACACAAACAAATAAATGACATTTTTGTGACTCTTTCTTTTTCAAATTGCCTTGTTTGGGAATTTTGTGGGGTTTTGTTGTTGTTGTTGTTGTGTTGTTTTGGTTTTTTTTGTTTTGTTTTTGTTTTTTTCTTTCTTTCTTTTTTTTTTCCAATATGATTTGGTTTCAGATTTTGTGGTTTTTTTGGTTATATCTGTGATGGATTTATTTATTTTTCTTAATTAAATAAATTGAAATTGGAAACCTCACTTTTAACTTGGATCTTCTGAGGTACAAAGCTCCACCATTAACCTTCACCACACCTTCAGGAGACTTATAGAAATGGCATGAGAGAACTATGGCCTAGTTATAGTAGGTGTGGCCTTGTTGGAGGAAATATGTCACTATGGAGGTGGGCTTTGTGTCAGACTTAGCTCAGTGCAAGAAAACAAAAAACAAAAAACAAAACAAAACAAAACAAAAAAAACCCTTCTGGCTGCCTATAAAAGACAGTCTCCTTCTGCTGCCAGTAGATAAAGATGTAGAAGTCTCCACTCCTCCAGCACCATGTCAGGCTGGATGTTGCCATATTTTAAACCACGAAAATAATGAATTAAACCCCTGAAACTGAAGCCAGTCCCAAATGAACATTGTCTTTTATAAGAGTTGCCTTGGTCATGGTGCCTCATCACAAAAATGTAAATCCTAACTAAGGTATCTATCTCCCTTTTGCTGGCAAGTCCACTACTTCACTAGCATTAGAGCATATATTTATGGGATTTAGCATATACTGAAGACCAGCTGAGACATCCAGCCTTGTGGATTGAACAACTAGTAGATCCTCAGATTTCTATTATTAGACTATCATGGCCACAGCCTGTAGGCCACTCTAATAAACTATAATTAAATAGTTCAGTTCTGTTCCTGTAGAGAATCATAACACAGATATTAAGCTTTATTTGACATCAGAGAAAGTGGGTGGTTCTAATTAATTAAATGCCATGTGGATGAGACAAATGGTTGGATCTTGTTCGGCTGTTGCATAATGTTTGTGTGGGATTATGGGAAAAGTATGCATGGGCTAGGATCTTGGGCACACACTCCAGAGTAAGCTGTTATACAGGCTGTGCCATTGAGGTTAGGCCTAGGGGCTAGGGAATAGAGCAGGCAGATACTTTTCTAAGGATATGAAAAATTGAGCATGTATATGATGAGTATGCACTAAATTTAGGGCTAGATGTTAAAAATAGGACTTGTTGGCTAGGGCTCATGGAACTCTTCAGAGTGGTCCAATGCACAGGGATTACAACCTGGAGTAGGTTAGGATGTTGAATATGGCATGGTGGACTCGTGTCCAGAATTCTTAAGAGGCCGGGGTGATACATAGGTTTTCTGACTAGGTCTAAGTTTGAAGTTGAGAAACAGCACAATATTGACTCCCTTACTTCAGACTCTATATAGTATATGCAAGCCAAGTCTAGGCTTGGCAATTGCTGAGAATGCAGGAGGTGAAAGCTTAGTTTAGGGAATTCACCAGACTAGATCAAGGCACACAATATACAAACTTGGCTAGGTCTTCTGGTAGGATATGATACAAGCAATGCAAAGTGAGGTTGGCTATTGCACAGAAACTTAAATTAAGCACTGAGCACAGAAGTTTAGAATACCACAGAGGTTTAGAATACTAACAGATTGAACCAAGTCATGAAATGTGCTACCCAGGTTAGACCTGCATGTTATCTTAGTCTGATCATTTTTTAAAACAGTGTCTTATTACACGTTCCTCACTGACCTCTAACTCATGATCCTCATGCCTCATCTTTCAAGTGCTGAGATGATAGGCTTGTAGCACCATACATGTTTGGAGTACTTGGAAGTAGAAAGAAATTTCTAAAATATGTGAAGTATGCTAGCAACATAGACACATGTAATAATCAAAATTCACCAAGCTTATGAACTGTATGTCTTAATGAGTATAGAATATAATTTAATTTTAAAAATCCAGTAAATATGTCTAACTTGCCATTTAATCTCATATCAGGTGCAAAATTTGACTCAACATTTTAAATTGAGTACTAATAAGCAACTAATACTTAAGATCATAATTCATTCAGCTCCATGAAGAATTAGCTTTCAATTGTTCTACTTCCTGAAGTAAAAATAGTTAAAAAACCAATGTTATTTGCTACTATTTTTCTTAGATTTTGACCAACCCATTGAGAGCTTGTTGCTACATTTGTTGTTGTTGTTGTTGCTGTTGTTGTTGTTGATACTGTTAATAATCTGGCCTAAAAATGCCAACTTAAACCTGTCATTTAAAATGCTGTCACTTTCTGCCTTGGGCTCCCTACCCTTGTTTCCTAATAGAATAACAAAATTACCATTTCAAACATATACCCAAATATTGGGATCATGTCTCATAACTGCAATCTCTGGACTATGGCGTTAGAAGAGGTAGGGTGAGGAGTTCAGTGTCATCATCAGATCTGAAGTAAGCTCAAGGAGTATCCTGAGTTCATTCCAAGTCTGTTTGTTTCAATGAAGAACAGGGAAAACCTATCACATCACACACCATTTTCTTCTGTAAACCATTCATTAGCATCTGTTTAAATAAATCAAAGGGAGGAAAAGAACCCATGCCATACCTCCCACACCCACCTCCTACTTCCCACACTTCCTTGATTTTGCCTTTTACCTTGTTGACCACAACCCCTTTTCAGATATAAACGGAAGCCTCTATGCTCAGATATGTGGAGATATTACTTTTTTATAACACAACCTCAGGGCACATAGTAGGCTCTCAGTGACAGATTGTCAAAATGACAAGCAGACGAATACACATTTTACATATCACCTCTCTCTCTCCTTGATTTGCATGGAGAAGCATCATTGTCTCCCAGAAGTTATTCCAGCTCAAACAGCAGCTTTGCAAGCACCAGTTGCTTTTTCAACCTAATTAGCATTACTTACAAAGGAAATGTAGAGCAGCCCAGTGCAAGTGTAAAGAAAGCATTAATCAACTTGAGTGCAAAGCGTATAAAGCAGATAGGAACGGAATCTACTTCCCTACTCCTTTAATTATTCTGGCAGCCACAAACAGAACAAAATGATGAGAAAGAACTGAACTGCTCAAGAGAGCACCACTGTGATTGTGTCCCAAGGAAGTCATTCTTTCTCCCATTTCATCCAAGTATTTGGCACCTCCAACTTACAGAGTTCCTCCCACTCCGTATTCATCTACATTTATAGTTCTAAATCTTTGAGAAGCGAACACAGTATCTCTAGAGGGGAACATGTCTCTGCATACTAACATTTAACAGCCTGGTTTATTTCAATTAAATGAAAATAAAATCATATTCAGTGTTTTTCAGGGGGAGAAGGCAACAAAACTGAGACAAAACAATGTAATAATTCACCTTAAGGCTTAAATTTTATCTTCTGTTCTTCCAGTTAGTAGCATTCCTCATATTACTAGTTAAGTCTACTTTCAGAGAGAGAGAGATGCATATATTATTGCTATATAAATAAAATGTGAAAACTAGTCAAGCATTTTACTCAATGTGTCCATTAATGAGAAAACCAATAGATTTTTAAAACAGTTCAAATTAGAGTTTAATTCCAAACATTTGTATTCTCTCCAGGACAAAGCCATTTGACTCCTGTGAGCGAGGATCATTTGCATTGTTGTAACACAAATGTTTCTACAGGTTGACTTTTATTTCAGTCATTGTTCAACTGCTAATCAAAGACAAATGTGCACAACCCAATTGACTCACATAACCTCTAGAGGACCTACTAAACAATGGTAATTGTTTAGCCCATTTTCAAGTAATGGGCCATTTTTCCTGATGTTAAAAATAACGGAATTAACACACCGAACTCTAACTTTGCAAGTTGAACTGGAAATGCTTTGAGCATGACAGTAATTTGTACATCTGTTTGATGGCACAGCCTTTCCTGTAGGGGGGATCAGTACCTTCTAAACTGCTACATTCCTGAGAGAAGCACCAGCATAGTATGTGGCTATGTATTATGACTAAGACCTAAATCAGAAACTTGGATTCTTTGTATAATTTCACTTATCTGCTGAACTGAAAAACTTACCATTCAAACTCAAAGACTCTTTCATAAACTCAATCGTCCCTCCCCTTCCAATTCACAAATGAAAGCAAGTTCCCTTGTTACTAGGGAAGCTCTTTGTCTACAACATACCAATGCACTCTTCTGCTGCATTTCTAAAGAGCCTGATTACCTGGAATACTTCCCAGCAACGATCTGTACCACACCATCTCCATCCAGGTTTTCCTTCCTTCCCTAACAACATTTTTATGATGCAGAAAAACAAAAACAAAAACAAAACCATGTTACATATTTTCCTCTGGGTTTTCCTTTGACTGGATTTTTTTTTTTTAATTTACTCTCCAGAGGCATTCTTTTTTTCTTTCTTTAAGTAAAACCATTTTGCTCTCTATTGTTGCTTTGCAACTGTCATTTATCATCAGTCCTGACTGTAGAAATGGTGGAAAGGCAACAGGAAAAGGGCTGCAGTAATGTCTTATTTACATTTATTGTTTTCCATTTTTCATTTTCGTGTGTCTAAATCCTGAACGTTCTGAGAGCAAAGAGAAACTGTCTTTCCTATTTGGCAAAGTGAACTCATTGAACAATGCCGTATACATCCTGTGCTACTGTCCTTGCCGTCGCACTAAAACATATAAACACAAATCTCTGCTTTCTCGGGAGATTGCTCTTTCAATATTTTACATGCTGCTTGGTTTCCCAGTGAGCGTTTGGATTTTACAGTTCTTTGTGTTTGCAAATTAAGACATTTTTAGAATTGCAAATATACTTAACAGCCTTTCTTCCTTCATAGCTTCTTCTTCTAATGTCTGGGATCCATAGTCCTTTGGACTTCTCAAAAGGATCGGGTCACTTTGCCTCTGCCAGTCTGTAGCATTCTAATTCTGGTAGACCCAACTATGTTATGGCTGCTCTTCCTTGGAATCATACAGTGGTTCTGCCATCTGTATCACTGCCACTAGACTTCACCAATAGCTTCTCATAGGCTCCCTTTATGTTGACAAAGGAAGTCTCAGAAATGTCTATCATAGAATTTTGATCTCTTGTTAAGTGTCATGAGGAAAGTTTTGAACAAATGTAGCAAGTTTAGAAAGGAAAAATATAAAATATATACTTTGAGTATTAAAGGGGCACAAGGAAGTAAAAAGGAGCTGAATCCTGTGCTCAAAGCTATTAAATAGAAATTAGAGAGTGATAACCTTGGGGCAAGATCTGAGTATAAGTCCACATTGTTTTCACAGGCCTTTAATTGCTAGAGACAGAGGCAAGCCAGTCTCTTTAGTGCAAGGCCATCCTGATACAGAGCAAGTTTCAAGAAAGGCTTGAACATAGGGTTGGCATTACATGCCTTTAATCCCAGTATTTAGGAGACACAGCTATGCAGATCTCTGAGTTCAGAGTCAATCTGCAGAACAAGTTCCATGACAGCCAAACTAGGCAGTGTGAAGGAGTTGGAAAGCAGAAAGCTGGTGATGATATGATAGAACAAGGGGGGCATGTTACAGCTCCAGCATGCAGCAGAACTTTGGCAGATTTGGCCATGTGTCTTTGGCTTTGTAGACAAGAGAAGGAGACTACTGGGACAACTGATATTGGTTAGCAGGAGCTAGACATTAGTGGTGGTTAAGAAGAAACTAGCATCACTAAGGTGAAATCTCCAGGGAAGTCTTTTCTGAGAGCACAAAGAAGATAGCTAGGGATGTACCTAATGTTGCCGCTGTACTTGTTAATGGTACTGGTGATACCAGGTGGTACTGATGCTGAAGGCATGAGGGGATCATGAAGTGCCATGAGGCTTGGCACTGTGAGGGGCCATGGAAGGCCATTGGTGAAGGTGCCAACTCAATTGCAGTTGAGGGACTTCCGGGACCATGTAAAGAAATTGAGGCTTGGCAACACAAAGTGAGAGAGGATGTGCCCAGTCCTACAGTGAGTTGATGTGTGTGGTAGGGGTGAGTTTCATATAGGGGATGTTAATTGGGGTGATACCCAAATGGGGGGAGGACTTTCATGAGTTGGTCCTGGGAGGAGAGAGATGGCTAATATTGAGTTGTAAAGTAAATAAAATTTTTAAAAAGGAAAAAAACGAAAGGAAAGAGCCAAAAAAAAAAAAAAAAAAAAAAAAAGAATTCTTAGGTGTTAGAACTGCTTACTCACACCCTCCCCCTAAACAGATATTCTCAGGAATGTAGAATGACCTGGAAAACACTATAAAACATTATAGTGATGGGAAGAGGGGCTGATGAGGTTCAAAAGAGACAAATATTCTATGTTCTTTCTCAGATATGGAACTAAGCATGTTACTGTTGAATATTCATTACCAGTTGGGAATAATGTGGGTAAAGGCCAAGAAAAATATCTATAAGCAGAGAGGGAAAGGACTATTAGGAGTGAGATGGGCAAAACAAATGAAAGGAGAGAATACTAGGGCACGTAGGGTGTAATAGCAAAGAAAGTGACACGAAAGTGGCTGGTAGTAAGAAAGAAGCCTCTTAAATGGTATATGTAGGGAAATCCTATGGGGAAACATATAAACTGATTAGGAAGAATGAAAGTAAAATGATTAAATAATAGTAACCAAAGGACTAAAGAATAGCTAATTCTCAAAGGAAGAAGTATAAAAAGCTGGATGGATACTTGAAAAATATTCAAAGTTCTTAGTCATCAAAGAAGAACAATCAAAATGACTTTAATATTCTATTATATATGAATAAAAACAACATCAAGAAAATTGCAATAAATGCAGGCAAAGTTACAGAGAAAAGGTCATCCTCATACAAACTGATGGAAATGTAATTGAAGAGAAGAAACATGAAAATCATTTTTTGTGCAACAAAAACTTAACTATAATATACACAATCCAAATATGTTTAAGATATATACCGCTAATTTTAAGTTTGCATTATAGAGAAGTAATTACACTCTATATTCATTGCTTCAACTTTCACAATAGCCTCACTATGAAAGCAGTCTAAATGTCCATCATTTGATGATCAGGCAAAGAAATGTCATATGCTTAAAAATGCAACTTTATCCAGCAGTAAAGATGAACAAAACTGTGGCATTTGCAGCAGATTGAATGACACTCCTTAGCACACTCCTTTAATTACACTGGCTAGAATATAGACATACCCTCAGCAATCACGAACAATGAAAGGAAAGTTAGTTTGTAGAAGGAAGCATCCAGGTTTGAAATTGATGTGCAATTGTATGGTAGACAAAGTGAAGAATCAGAGAAAAATTTGAAAGGATAGGATAGCCTAACTCTCAAGGTATATACCAGAGAGAGAGACAGGAGAAGAGAGAGAGAGAGACCAGAGAGAGAGAGAGAGAGAGAGAGAGAGAGAGAGGAACTAGATAGTTTTGCATGGACCTTTCAACAGGGCCAGTTTGAAGAGAGAACTGTTCCAGCCCGCAGGGACCAACTAAGAGAGAATGGGGGTCAAGAGAGGCGAAGAAGGATGCCAAGTCAAGAGTCTGATCAAGGCGACAATTTTCATTTTTTTTTCCCTAAGGCTGAATTTATACCCCAATGCAGGGGTAACAGAGGGAGTGGGAAAGTCGGAAACATCTACCCAAGCCAAGGATACAGTGTTCTTATTGTCAGGCAATCGGCTAAAGTCAACAGGATGTCAGAAAAGTCACAAGTTTGTCATATCATTACGCATCCCGACCACCAGATTTGTATTAGCCTTCTCCAGCTGGCTAGGGATTTTCCATCATCCTGACCGCTTAATGAACCCCGTCATACTTAACTCTAACTATAATATTAACATCACTAATAGGGGGTTTTAAGGTCATATTTCCCAACAAAGAACTAGGTAGAGATAGGTAAAGACAGAAGGAGCCAGAGAATGAGAATGACGCAGAAGATTAGCATAGATTGCTACTTTGTTTGAAGTCAAGGAGAGCAGTTCAGGAGAGGCCAAGAAAAACCAGATAGATTCAGTCAGTTTGGAGAGGACCATGAGTCAGAACATCTGAGTTGAAGCAGACAGCTGAGGATCAGAAAGAAATAGAAAATGTGAGCTTAGTCAACAGTAGGCCTCAGAGTAGAATTGTTCAGGTCTAAAGGAAATACAGGGAAAATGAGTGGAGCAGAGACTAAAGAAAGGCTATCCAGAGACTGCCTTACCTGGGTATCCATCCATATACAGACACTAAAGCCAAGAAGTGCTTTCTGAACCTGATAGAGCAGTCTTCTAAGAGGCTCTGCCAGAGACTTACTAACACAGGTGTAGATGCTCGAAGCCAACCATCAGACTGAGATCAGAGACCCCACTGGAGGAGTTTGAGAAAGAAGCGAAGGAGCTAAAAGGCTTAGCAACCCCATAGGAAAAACAACAATATCAACCGACCAAACCCCCAAATCTTCCAAGGTGTAAACCACCAACCAAAGAGTATGCATGGTGTCCTTCCATAGAGACCCATGGCTCAAGCTGCATATGTAGCAGAGGATTGCCTTATCTGACACCAATGGAAGGGAAGGCCCTTGCTCCTGTGAAGACTCAGTGCCCTGGCATAGCAAATGCAGGAGATGTGAGTAGGTGGATGCGGGGTGCATGCTCACAGAAGCAGGGTGATAGGGGATGGGATAGGGAGTTTGTGGAGGGGAAGCCAGGAAAGAGGATAACATTTAAAATGTAAATAAAATAAAATAACTAATAAAAAAACATTCTAGGCCTAAATCAGATTCTATGGATGCAAGTAGCTTCCAGAACTAAGTCTAAGTTAGCAGACTGAGTCAGTAAGCCTCAGAGATTACAATTACCAATATGAGTAAAAAAGACATTTTTACATGACTAAATGTCATGCTAAGCAAACTAATCCAGAATCAGGAAAACAAGTATTATAACTACACTTGCACAGAAACCTTCCTTTAAGTTTTTCGATACTAATACACATGCGGGCCATGAAACCAAGGAAGGAGACTGTGAAAACAGAGGATGAGTTCAGAGACTTTGATGGGAGAGGAGAAAAATGAGAGTAAAAGAAGGTATGTGTCAGGAAAGCACTGGTGGGGCCCATTAAAGAGTAGGAAGTGGATCAGAGAGAAGTGGGAGCATGACAGGAGAGAAATGTGTGTGAAAATTGCACTGTTAGTCCCACCTCTCCCATGGCATCCAAAAGTTACTTGAAAAGGAAAAATTAAAAGGCACTAAAAACATACTTTGACTGCTTAGAAATGGTTGAGTTCGTAAAGTGCTTGCTGTGTAAACCCAGAGACCTGATTTTGATTTCTAGTTGCTCTGTGCAAAAGCTTAACACTTCGGTTCATTCCTGTAATTCCACACCCCACCCCCCCACCCCACCCCACACACACAAAACCCCCTTTGAGACAGAAAAAGACCGATTCCAGGGATTTGATGACCAAAGAGTCAGGCTGAATAAAGGAGCTTCAGGTACAGTAGAAGACTTTACCTGGAAAACAAGGTGGAGAACTTAGTAAGACAAGAGATAGAAAGTTCTAAACTTCTGCCCTCCATGTTCAGAAAACTCCACATATGTGTGCATGTGCACCCACACACGTGTACCACATGCACATACATGCACACACACACACAATCACAATATAAACACACAGGCACACACACACAATCACACATATAAACACACAGGCACACACACACACACACACACATATGTTTGGTGTGAGTTCCTGTGCTTCATTATAATTAATGGATAGTGGATTTATCTATCGCTGTCACTAATTAGTGTAACCTATGAATTAATTGTATTTGATAAGAAGATTCATTCTGATGAATGAAATGTGATTGTTTTCTAGGACTAATCAACTAGTATCACTTTTGAAATATGTAACCAAGGTATAAGTTCTCCATAACATAATAAAATAAGGCTAAAAAAAGCCACTCTTTCATGCTTGGTAGTTTTGTGATTTTATCTATGAACTGAAAACCTAGAGTAAAGATTAGTGCTCTTATAACTGTTTTCATATATATTTAATATAAATAGCAATGGAACTGTAAAACATAACGAATACTTCTAAATGAATTCGTTTGTTTGTCCTGAAACTGACCAATCTGTTTTCTGCTATCTCTGTTATAATATTCTTAAAATATAAAGTGAAATAAAGGGGACGCTTAATAAATACCCTGTGCAGAATCTGAATCAATGCACTTCAATGTTACTTAAAGTTAATGCAATAGGGAAAATCATTTGAATGACTTTTAAACAATATAGGAATTTCTAAATACAAATAATTTATAACAACAAATTTTAGTTAAAAAATTATTTATTACAATGGATTATTTTTCTCTAAAACTAATTCACTTTACATTTGAAATAAACAAATCTTCAAGTAGAGATTCTTACTGATACATTGTTAGATGTTAGTAGAATAAGGACAAAAATACATATTTATGAAGATATCCTGAAATTATTATTAACATGTTTAAATGTACTTGTTAATTCAATATAATTATGAGTTAATTCTAAGCAATCTTCCTGAAGAAATTTTCCATGACTAATTTTAACAAAATTACCCGACTGAAGGTATATACTTTATTAAATTTTATTAAATAGACATCTAATTGTATCATTTACAGAATAATTGTTATAAAATGTATTCCTTCTGTAGTGACCACAATATTTACTTGTTGCCCATAAATTTTCATAAGTTACCAAAAATACAATCACTATATAAGTAGAACAGTGCAAATTGAGTTAAAATGTTGCTTTAAATTCAATGTGCCTCTTCTAGATGATACTACTCTTCAATATTTAAATACTTTTACAGATTTATCTAAACAATTACAGAAAATTTCTTTGGTTATACATCCATGAAATAACAGTAATTTTCAAATGAGCTGCTATGGGAATAATTATTAATGATGATTAGTGTTGATTCTAGTAACTGAAAATTGCACTCCCATTGGTACTCACCATAAATTAATAGTTAGTTTTGAATCACTAATGACTGAGAATTCATCTAAGTACTCAAAGTAACCTAGAACATCTAGTTAAGAGTTATTAGGCAACAATGGTCTGCATACACAGAGGATTTCTTTTATTGAGTTGATAACAGTCCATGAAGAGAAGAGGTGAGTGGCTGAAAAATACCTACATTAACTCAGAAAAGTGATGTTTTCAGTCATAATTTACAACAATCCACATAGCAACAGAATCTATGGGAAATAAAATGTTTTGCTGTTTCACATATGCAGAAGATAACAAAAATTTGTGTGTGTGTGTGTGTGTGTGTGTGCGCGCGCGCACGCTTGTGAAGTGGAAAAGAGAGGAAGAAAATTACCACAAATTACCACTTAGCATAAGGTATGCTCAAAAACAAAACAAACAAAACAAAACAAAACAACCCCCCCCAAAAAAGGCAACTGAGGGGAAGTGAGTATACTTTACAAATAGTTTCCTCATTAAAAAGTACCATTGTTACTAGAAAGAATCAGCAGTTCTCGTAGTTTACACTTGTATTGTGAACCAAATCAATTATTCTTTGAATATGTAAATAATATTTTCTAATGGTAGAAATCAGTGGAATTCTGTAAAATGAATTAAATATAAGACAAATTAAGTGGAGAAAGAATACATAAAATAACCTTCAATTCCTCTGCTAAAAAGGAAGATATTATCCAATTCAGTATTTTCTTCCCTCTCTTTTCCTTCACTTTTCTAAGTGGAATTGAAACATATTCACATGGGCCTTTCTGCTTGTTACACTTCTTATGATATTCTGTACTTTTGTTCTAATATCCACTAATCAGTGAGTACATGCCATGTATGTCTTTTTGGGTCTGAGTTACCTCACTCAGTACAAAATTTTCTAGTTCCATCAATTTCCCTGAAAATTTCATGGTGTCTTATTTTTAATAGAATATTAGTATTCCATTAATTAAATCTTCCACATTTTCAGTATCTGTTCTTCAGTTGGGGACATCTGTTTTTTTCCAGCTTCTGGCTATTACAGATGAGGCTGCTATGAATGCAGTTATGCACTGTCCTTGTAGTATGATGGGGATTCTTACGGGTATACGCCCAACAGTGGTATAGCTTGGTCTTCAGATAGAACCATTTCCATTTTTCTGAGGAATCACTAGCTTGATTTCCAGAGTGTTCATAACAGTTTGCAATACTACCAACAGTGGAAAGATGCTTCTCTTTCTCCACATACTGGCCATCAATAGGTGTCTTTTGCCTTACAGAAGCTTTTAGTTTCAAATGTGTTTTGAAGTTTAGTGTCATTTCTTTTACAAATGTGGGTGCATGTGGGGCTTAGATGTTGAGAATTGAGACTTAATCTTGGTGGATATTTCTTTTTTGATTGAGCATGTAGTGTCTTTCACCCTTCTCACTTGATAACTTTTGGTTGAAAGTCTTTTTTATTGGATATTAGAATGGCAACTCCAGGTGGTTTCTGAGAACCATCTGCTTAGAAAAGTTTTTTCCAGACTTTTACTCTGAGGTAGTATCTGTCTTTATCACTGAGGTGTGTTTCTTGTATGCACCAAAATTCCGGATCATATTTACAAATCCAGTATATTAACTGGTGCCTTTTTATTTGGAAACAGAATCCATCCATATTGAGAGATATCAAAGACATATGATTGTTAGTTCCAGTTACTTTTGGTTTTGGAGGTGGTATCGTATGTGTATGATTCTCTTGGGATTGTTGTAAAATAAATAATTTTTTGGGTTTGTGTGTGTGTGTGTGTGTGTGTGTGTGTGTGTGTGGTTTTCCTCCTTGTATTTGAGATTTCATTCCAATGTCATCTGTACAGCTGGATTAGTAGAAAGATAGTGTTTAAGTTAGGTTTTATTATGGGATATCTCGTTTTCTCTATCTGTTGTGATTGAGATTTTTAGTGTGTTTAGTATCCTGGGTTGGCATTTATGCTCTCTTAGGGTCTACATAACAGGATCTTCTGACTTTTAGAGTCTCTGGGAGAAGTCTGGTGTAATTCTGATAGGTCTTTGTTTATACTTTACTTGACTTTTTTTCCTTACCGGTTTTAATAATCTTTCTTTATTCTGTGCATTTAGTGTTTTGATTATTATTATGCAATGATAAGATTTTTTTTGTCCTATTTATTTGATGTTCTTTAGGCTTCTTGTACATTTTTTGGCCATCTCTTTCTTTAGATTATGGTGGTTTTCTTCTATGATTTTGTGAAGATGTTTCCTTTGAACTGTGATTTTTCATCCTCTTCTATTCCTATTAGTCTTAGGATTGATCTCTTAATTGTGTCTTGAATTTCCTGGATATTTTGCGTTAGAGCTTTTTATACTTTGTATTTTCTTTGATGGCCATGTCAATAAAATTTTCTATGTTATCTTCTACATCTGAGATTTTCTCTCTCTTGTATTCTGTTGGTGATGCTTACATCTGTAGCTTCTGATCTCTTTCCTAAATTGTTTATTTCCAAGTTTTCCTCCCTTTGTGTTTTCCTCATTGTTTCTATTTCCATGTATAGTACTTGGAACATTTTGTTCAATTTCTTCACCTGCTTGTTTTTTTTTTTTCTGTCTTTCTTTAAGGTATTTATTTTTCCTCTTTAAGGCCTTTTACCTATTTACCTCTGTTTTCCTGTATTTCTTTAAGGGAGTTCTTTATATCCTCCTTAAAGGCCTCTATCATTTTATGAGATGGGATTTTAGGTCATTATCTTGCTTTTCAGGTGTGTTGGGCTGTCTAGAGTTCACTGTGGTGGGAGAGCTGGATTCAGGTGGTGCTGGAAGACAAGGGTTCTGTCCCTTATGATCTTGTGCTTTCCTCTGGTCATCTAATATCTCTGCCATTAACTAGCCTAGATGTCTCTGACTTGAGCCAGCCTTCTTGGACACAGGTAGAGCCTTTCTCCTTGGAAGCAGGTAGTGCTATGTCTGGTTAGGGTGGACCTCTTGTGTTTCTGGTTAGAGCAGGCCTCCTGTGTCCCTGGTGGACCCCCTGGGAGGCAGACAGACTGTGGGATTTGACAGGGTATTAGGTGTGTTTATCTGGTCCAGGTAGAGAAATGGACCAAAAGGAAGGTAGAGTTTGCAGGGCAGGTGGGCCTTGTGTTACCTAGGTTCTGTGTATTTGGTTACTGTATGCTGTAGTGTGTGGGTGGGTGGATATCAAGCTGCTGATATCGCCCAGGTAGGGTATGGGTTCAGAAGGAAGATGCTCAGGGGGTAGGTAGAATGGGTCCCATATCAGCTGGGCTCCATGTTTGTACCAGCTGGTATGAGTATTTTAGCAAGAGTCTCACCTGTGTTTTGGTTACTGTGACATCCTGGAAGAAAACCAGGCTGTAGGTTTGGGCCGGCCTAGGGCCACTGATGTAATGATGTCTTTTATATTTCTTTTCCTTTTTTTTTTTTTTCCGGAGCTGGGGACCGAATATATTTCTTTATTTTAGATGTTCAGACTTTGATTGTCATTATTATGGTGGAATTAAAAAGTAAATATATTTCTCATATTCCCATTTGAATTTTGAAATAAAACTTAGGCACCAAATTATTTCCTTTATAATGAACTTCTGAGAATACAACTTTCCCATTTATATGTTATCCTCAAGTTTACATTATTTTAAAAATTGGGTTCTAAATATGGCTGATACTAGCTTGCTGTGGTGGTTTTCTCCATGACATGACAGGACTGAAAGGTGATGAAGGAAGTGATGCCTCATCATTGTGAGAGAGAATAGTCTTTATGAGGCCTATGGGTCTTTAGGCTTCTCTTATCCTAAACATGAAGTGAAATGTTTACATTCATCAGCTATAAAGGAATGTTGATCCAGCAACATAGCTGCTCTGCAAAACACCATATCCAAAGACTTCCTATGTCTGTGTGATCTTGCTGGCGTGCAGGCACACTCTTAGAACACAGCTTTAATCCCAAACAGTGTGGTAAGGATCGTCGGCAGAAGGAAGCAGTTATCTTAAAAGTGATGTCTAATGGGAGAACAAGCTGGTTACAGCTGAAGACAGAACAAGCCAGAGAATGAGAAAGAGTCTCAAGATGAAAACAAGTTGCTAGAGTTTGAGGCCAAACAAAGCAAAAATTCAGAAGCTGAAAGAAGTCAAGTTTGAATCCGTCAGCTTGGAGAGGTGTTTGAGCTAAAATAGGCTGAGTCAAGCAGGCAGAATTCAGAAAGAGCAAGAAATGGTGAGTTTATTCAGAAGTAAGTCTCCAAAACAACAAGTACATCAGGAGAATGAAAGTTCCTTTTAAAATCACCTGTGGGGATGATTTAGTGGCTTCTCAAATCCAAAAAGAAAAAGGACCAATCAGCCACATATCTGTCACCATCGGATGAGTTAGATTCGCTGTTGTTGTTTCTATTGTTGCTCTTATATTTGTTGGTGATCAGAAAAGAAGCATTTCTAAAATTCTATATGTAAATGAAGAAAATGCTGACTTTGAGACTGAAATTGAAATCTTGAAACATCTCTTTGCACCACTGAGCACCTCTTTTGTCATTGTCTAACAAACTTAAAAGATAAAATATATCAGCCATCAAAGCTAAGGCTACTATTACCAGATATACGGGCAAATACTATAGCAATTCTCTTTGTGTGAAGTCTTTGAAAGAGCTAAGTAAAGAGTAATTTTAATACCTGACATTCTTTTCATAAAAATTTACCATATAAAGATAGTATATTGTTAGGGGTTAGGGATTTAGCTCAGTGGTAGAGCGCTTGCCTAGCAAGCGCAAGGCCCTGGGTTCGGTCCCCAGCTCAAAAAAAAAAAAAAAAGATAGTATATTGTTAAGTCTATATAATACTCTCACCAGTCATCAATTAAGGAGAAAATTGTTGTCAGGCAGAGAAAAGTACCTACACTTGCTTGCCTTCTCCCATGGCAGCAGCAACCTGGTATCAAGCAATGGACGGTTGCCCTTCCATGCATATATTCCAAAGCATATTAAATACGTTTAATCTATGTGTTGCTGGTTGTTTAACTCTGAAACTTTAAACAATAGAATGTAAAATATGTCTATTTTGTGAATGCTTTTTATCTGGGTTTCAGATTTATTTTGAAAATTATCTGAGTATAAAGCATGTACTTCAAAAGCATATAAGACCCTGTTCATGTTTTAATAAGCACTCTTGAAATTTCTCCCTTATACTTGTGACTTGACAACACCTTTCCTTACCTTCTCATTTTCCACATGTGTATACAAAAACAGGTTACTTAGAATTTTCAACAAGAGATAATTAAGTGATAGTCATCCTACTACTGATACTTTTCACAGCTTTTTCTGCCAAGACTCTGATTCAAGCCATTATCTCTTATTTGAATCAAAAAGCAATTTCTATCTTACCATTTTCCTGACAAGCTACAGCAATTTCTTAATGTGATAGTTCAACAATATCCAATCAATTGTCATGTAATTTGTAATGATGTCCAAGTTTTTGTAGGAGAAAACATGAGCTTTGTAATTACCTCTGGGGCCAAAGCATTCTCAACAGAGAGCAGTACAGAGGAGAGAGAGAGAGAGAGAGAGAGAGAGAGAGAGAGAGAGAGAGAGAGAGAGAGAGAGAGAGAGAATGCATGTGTGAAGCACAGTTTCTGTTAAATTATTATGAACAATGCCACAGTGGGTGGAATAGAGACCATGTTAGCAGATGAGACATTAGATAATGAAACAGTGAGGATCTGGAACAGTGCTTAGTTATAAGTACATGACATATTTCCTAAGAGAAATACCTATAAAGCTATACTTAATCAAAAATTTAAAATCTACTATGTAAAAGACAGTGTAAGCAGATCTAAGAGGCTTTGGGAGAAAGTGTTTGTAAAAAAAATCACTGTTGAAAGACTGTTATCCAAAAATACAAACAGGTGTAAAAACAAAAATACAAGAAAGCTATGATAACATATAATGGGGCAAAGACTACAACAAAGGTCTCTTCAAAAGTACTCAAACAGCATTAGATAGATGGATGGATGGATGGATGGATGGATGGATAGATAGATAGATAGATAGATAGATAGATAGATCAATTGATAGGTAGAGATAGCCAACAAGGAAAGTATTCCATGTACACTGAAATAGAAATGAAAAGTATTACATATCTCTCACTGTGATAGAACCTCAGTACATTAAAAACTCAAATCTCTGAAGACATCCTCAAGAATGACAAAAGTTTTGTTCTTTCAATGTAAATGCATGGATGATACAAACCCTTTGGAAGACAGTAAGCCAGTTTATTAGAAAGGATACATATGTGTGTGTGTGTGTGTGTGTGTGTGTGTGTTTGTGTGTGTGTGTGTTGGTATAGGTATAGGTATCATAGTCTAGCCATCTCTGACAAATTCTCATGGTCATACTTAATTTCCTTTACATGTTTCAAAGAGCAACATGCTTTGCCAGATGTATTTTTCATGCCTACATGTATTCTGTGTATAACTGGACTCACTAGTCTGATCTTTTACCCTCTTTACTATCTGTGACACAGGTCTACAGAATCACTGAAATGATAAGAGAGGGTAAAGCATAAATTTTATCAAAATGTAGTATTGCATGTTTTAAAATGTCACTTAAAACTCATTATATGTAGTTAATATAATAAAAAAGAAAAACATTTAATACTGTTGAATTTTTCAATGAAAAAGAAAGAAACCAAAAAGCACATTAAAACAGAATATCCATTCCTCCAAATTATTCCTTTATTGATGTTCAGTTCCTTACAATGTGGAGAGTTGTGGCATTAATTTGGAAAACTGCTAAATTTAAACATAGTTCTCATATTTGGGGCTAATTCTAAATATGCAAGTTGAGTTATTAATTTCCCCACAAATAGGTAATACATTTTCACAGATATTTCTTTTCATAGAAGGATTTCAAAATCATTTTGCATGAATCTGCTAAAGGAAAGCAAAGGTTTTTCTTTCTTCTCTTCTCTGTGTTAGAGGTAGAGTCTTATAATTCCTTATTATCAGGTTTTTGGTGATGATCAGACATACAGACACACACACACACACACACACACACACACACACAAACACACACGCGCGCGCGCGCGCACGCGCCTGCACCCAGACAGATGGGAGAATAAAGGGGAGGAAAGAGAGTCTATCTGTATATCTGTAGTCTTCTCATAACCAATGTGAATGTCAACGCAACATATTTTAGCACATGTTTCCTCTACATTACTTCTCCTATTTTATATTTAGTCTAAGAAATATACTTAATAAGTAAGTGACATATAAGAATGCTGTCTGAGGTTGAACCCAATTCACCTTGGTTAATAACCTGGAAAAGCAATGTTTGAAATGAGTACACTAATAATCTCATTAGGTTACATGACAAGTGTCTCAGCAAAAACAATACCAGGATAATATGTACTAGTCTGCTTACCCAGAAGTACATTTTGAATGCATTCCTAGTCTATTTTGTATTGTCGTATGAAATATTACAACCAGAAGCAGCTTGAAGAGGAAAGGTGAGATGGGTTTATTTCATGTTACAGGATGAAATGCATCATAGAAAGACAACAACACAGGAATTCAAGGCAGGAACCTGAAGTTGAAACCATAGAGTCAGTCTAATAAAAAGATATGGCTAGACCTCCAAGGTTAAGTAGAATATAACAAAAAAACCATAACATTAAATATTATAGAAGTATGTACATCCTTTTTAAAACTGGAGTAATCAGTATGGTGATTAAAATAACACAAAATATTTTAAGTATATCAGCATAAAATTCAAGCATATTCTCCTCTGTTAAAATATTTACTTTGGGGTTATAGTTTTCTTCCTTTATTCTATTTTAGTATAAAAACATGCAGAACTCTTAATTAATACCAATTCAGAATTTTAAAAGGCCATTATAAGGTTTTCCTTCCTGTATATTTTCACTTGTTTTACTTTCCCAGGCTTCACAAAATTTAGAAATTATTCAAATTTTTGTTGTTGTTTTGGTATTTCTAATGTTAAACTTCTTTCTTACATATGATGCAGTATATTATTATGAATGTGTACATATATATATACATCTATATATATATGTACATATATATATATGTAACTCCCCTTAAATGATCAATTCTCCAATTATTCCCATTTCCTTTCTCCTAAGAAGCAATGGCCGTACTTAGAGTCTGATGTGCTTATTCATATGTTCAAAGGGGTTACAGAAGTTTGGAAGTAGAAATCATATATGAAGATGAATTTTTTATATAACATAGTAGTAATTTTCCAAATATAATAACAGAAATGTATATGAACAAAACTTTCACGGGGTCATTAGTAAGTCTCCTTCTCTTTCAAGCATTCAATACAGAGTTCCATAATATAATTCTTCCAAATTTCCAGTGAATAATTTGTACAAGTATTACACTGGTAAAATAAAATCCACTGCAATGAAAAGAGAGGTCAAAGAATCTTAATACAAACACAGACTTTCTTGTTACCTCATTTTGCCTGTGCTTCCCATAATAACTAAAGCTATGGTCATCACTTTGTCTATGCTGACCAATAGGATAATGGTAATCACCTTTCCTTTGGGGACTCAGTTCCTGCTATTTTGTGGCCCAATCAAACCGATTGCATTTAATTTATCAAACTGAGCAGCCTCTTCTCAGACAATAAAGTCTAGAACCAGGGAAAACGGTAACAACTAAGCTCTTCAAAGTTGCTGGTGCCTGGTTCATTATTACAGGATAAGTGAAGGTCCTGTTTCCTGGTCCTACCCATTATCGATACTCATGACTTATGCAGCATACCTACCAAAGAGCATTGCAATTCCCTTTAGTCTCAACATCTCTTTATCAACACTAAACCAAAGGCAATCAAACTTCCCCTATTTAATTTCAGAAATCTCTTTGACAAATGCTTTAAAACCATTTAAACAACATTTTTTTAACTGATCAACTTTCCATAGTAAGACTAGAACCTAATTTTTAAGTTAATTTTTTAATCAACTACTTGATTAAAATTGTTTTTCTGCTGCAGGAGTTTCCTGGAGGAATTTTTGAGTCATCTATGATGACTATCATACCATATAAAAACAAAGATATTTGGCTTTTACCTTTCCAATTTGTATCCCTGTCAACGCGTTTATATGTCTTACTTCTCCACTGAAAATACTGTATTGATTTGTCCTATTGGCATTGCCTATTTCCTTACAGAAGCTTTGCAGTTTGATGAGGTCCCATTTATCCATTCTTGAACCTGAGCAATTGAACTTCTATTTAAAAAATTTCCCCCTGTGCCAATGAGTTTGAGAATATTTCCCACTTTTTCTTCTATTAGAGTCAGTGTATCTGATTTTATGTTAAGTTTCTTGATTAACTTGGACTTCAACTTCTGCAAGGTGATAAATATGGATCTATTTTTTTTTTCTTTCTTTTTTTTTTACATACCAACTGCCAGTTAGACCAGCACAATTTATTGAAGGTGCTTTCCTTTTTTTCCATTATATATTTTTGGCTTATTTGTCAGAGATCAAGTGTCCCTAAGTGTGTGGTTTTATTCTATTCTTCAATTCTATTCTATTGATCAATGTGTCTCTCTCTCTGTATCAATACCATGCAGTTTTTATCACTATTGCTCTGTAGCTATGAGTGATTGAGGTCAGGGATGGTAATTCCCCCAGAAGTTCTTTTATTGATTATTATGGGCTTTTTGATTTTCTGGATGAATTTGAGAATTGTTCTTTCCATGGTTTTGGAGAATTGTGTTGGGATTTTGATGGGGATTGCATGGAATCTGTAGATTGCTTTTGGTAGGATGGCCATTTTGACTGCTAATTCTACCCATCCATGAGCATGGGAGATTTCTCCATTTTCTAAGATCTTCTTTAATTTCTTTCTCATGAGACTTGAAGTTATTGCCCTACAGTGGATAGAGGGAACTTGTAGAGCCACCTCCAGTAGAAAGGCAGAATAAGGAGGGATGGGGTTGCCTCCCACAGTCAGAAACTCTAACCCATAATTGTTCCTGTCTGAAAGAACTTCAGTGATGGAAAGGGAGAGTATCCTTAGGAAAAGGAAGTCCATTGACTGGTCCAAAGTGAGATCTAGCTCAAGGGGAAGCCCAAAAGCCTGACATTATTACTGAGGCTGTGATGTACTCACAAAAAGGGTCCTATCATGAGTGCCCTCTGAAAGGCCCAACAAATAGCTGAAAGAGTCAGATGCAGATATTTACACCCAAACAGTGGACAGGAGCTGCTGACCCCTGTGGTTGAATTAGGGAGAAGATGGAAGAAGCTGAGGAGGAGGGCGATCCTATAAGAAGACCAGCATCTCAACTAACTTTGACCACTGTGATCTCTTAGACACTGAACCACTAACCAGGCAGCATACAACAGCTGATATCAGGCCCCTCAACACATATACAGCAGAGGACTGCTAGATCTGTGTTCAGTCAGAGAATATACTCCTAACCCTCAAGAGACTGGAGGTCCCAGAGAATGAGAAGGTTTGGGGGCATGGGGAGTGGGTTTTGGAAGACCCTCATACAGACAGAGGGAGGAGGTATGGGATTTGCAACAATCAGAGAGTGGACCAGGAGGGGAAGTCTGGACTGTAAAAAAATAGTGAAAAACCTTGACTTGTTCTTGATTTTACAGGAATCGCTTTGAGGTTTTCACATTTAATTTGGTGTTGGCTATAGGATTAATGCAAATTGACTTTATTATATTTAGGTATGTCCTTTATATCCCTAAGTTCTCCAGGACTTTTATCACGAAGGGGAATTGGATTTTTTCAAAAGCCTTTTCTGTGTCTAATGAGATGATCATGTGCTTCTGTTTTGCAATTGTGTATGTTCAAATGTCTTGGGATTGTTGAGATGATTCCTATTTAAGCATATTGAAGAATATTGTGAATGTGCTTCTGAATTTGTTTTGAAACTATTTTTATTGAATATTTCAATTTACCTTCATAAGAAATATGGCTCTATACCTCTTTGTTGAATCATTTTCTTAGTTAGGGTTTCTCTTGATGAAACAAAGCATCATGACGAAAAAGCAAAATTATTTGTTGTCATTTACTCCTGTGGGGTGTGACTTCTTTTTGTTTCAAAGCTTTTGAGTGTTCTGCTGTGCAATACTTTATTTTATATATTTTTATATAGACCCTTAATGCTATAAACCTGCCTTTCCAAACCACCGTCATGTGTCCCACAAGATTGGATGTGCTGTGTATTCACTTTCATTCAATTGTAGAAAACCCTTAATTTTAAAAAAGTTCTGTCTCGACTCTTGTTTTCTTCAGTAGAGAAATGATCAGTTTTCATAATCTGTATGTTTTCTGTTGGTTACAGTATTGATATCTACTTTAATCCATGATGGTCAGATCAGTTGTAGGAAGTTACTTTATTTGTCTTGTTTCTATTTTTTTTCTATTTTTGTGTCCAAGTATGTGACCAATTTGAAGAAAGTTCCACTAAGAACTGAGAACAAGACATGTTCTTTTAGTTTGAGTAAAGTGACTGTCAGATCCATTTGGAACATACAGTGAGACCAACAGCTGGACATTACTCAGAGAATGAATAATCTGGGAACACTCATCCCTAAACAGGGAATTTCCATCAAATCCTCTCTGCTGAAACAGAAGGGACAGAAGACATTAAGAAAACATGGCCCTCTGAATCAACATGAGCACAGCTCATGTTGCAGACACTGAAATGTCATGCACTGGACCTGCATGGATGCTCAGTGGGTGTTCTGTCTGTGTATCATAGCTTCTCCTTTAGGATTTTGATGAGATTCACAGTTGTATGAGTGAGTGATTCCCTAATTCTTTCTATTTCATGATATTTTTATTTACTATTTGGGGAATTCATATCATGAACACACTCCCTTCCAAGTCCTGACCTGTTCTCACTGGCATTACATTTGTGTTGTTTGTTTTGTTTGTTAGTTTGTTTGTTTCTAAATTGGATATTTACTTGCATTTCAAAGGTAATCTCCTTTACTGGTTTCCCATTCATAAACACCCTATTTCACCCTCCTGCTTTCTTGTATGAGGGTGTTCCACCACACTTCCCGGCTTTGTGCCCTGACATTCCCTTACACTACGGGGTCCAGCCTTGGCAGAACCAAGGGCTTCTCCTTCCATTGGTGCCCAACAAGGCCATCCACTGCTATCTATGAAGCCGGAGTCATAGATCAGTCCTTGTGTACTCTTTGGGTGGTAGTTTAATCCCTGGGAGTTCTGGTTGGTGGGTATGGTTGTTATTATGGGGTTGCAAGCCTATTTAGCTCCTTTAATTCTTTCTCTAACTCCTTCAATGGGGTCTCCATTCTCAGTTCAATGATTGGCTGTAGCATTCACCTCTGTATTTGGCATGCTCTGGTATAGAATTTGAGGGGAAAGCTATATCAGGCTTCTATAAGCATTCACTTTTGGCATCAGCAATAATGTCTGGGCTCGGTGGCTGTATGTATATGAGCAGAATCCCCAGGAGAGGCAGGCTTTGAAAGGCCATTCCTTCAGTTTCTGCTCCAAACTTTAACGCCATATGTCCTCATATGAATATTTTTATTCCCACATTTAAGAAGGACTAAAATATCCACATTTGGTGGTCCTTCATGAGTTTCATGTGGTCTGTGGATTATATCTTGGGTAATCTGAGGTTTTGAGCTAATATTCACTTATGAGTGAATGCAAACCAGGGGTGGTTTTTGTGATTGGGTTACCTCAATCAGGACAATATTTTCTAGTTCTATTTTCCTATGAATTTCATGAAGTCATTGTTTTTTATAGCTGTGTAGTAGACCAGTAGGGTCAATGAACCATATTTTCTGTATCCATTCCTCTGTTGAATTACATATGGGTTCTTTTCATATTCTGGCTATTATAAATAAGGCTGCTACTAACATAGTGGAGCATGTGTCCTTGTTACATGTTGGAGCATTGTTTGAGTATATGCAGAGACTGGTATAGCTGGGTACTCAAATAGTACTATGTCCAATATTCTGAGAAGACTCCAGACTGATTTCCAGAGTGGTTGTACCAGCTTGCAAAACCACCAACAATGGAGGAGTGTTCCTCTTTCTCCACATCCTTGCCACCATATCTTGTCACCTGAGTTTTTGATCTTAGGCATTCTGACTGGTATGAGGTGGAATCTCAGGGTTGCATTTATTTGCATTTCCATGATGACTAAGGAAGTTGAGCATTACTTCAGGTGATTTTCAAATATTTGATATTCCTCATCTGAAAATTCTTTGTTTAGCTCCGTACCTCATTTTAATAGGATTGTGATTTTCTTGAGTTCTTTGTATATATTGGATATTAGTCCTCTATCAGATGTAGGACTGGTAAAGATACTTTCTCAATCTGTTGGTTGCCATTTTGACAGTGTCCTTTGACTTACAGAAGCTTTGCAATTTTATGAGATCCCACTAGTCAATTCTTGATCTTAGAGCATAAGCCATTGGTGTTCTGTTCTGTAAATTTTCCCCAGTGCCTATGTGTTCGAGACTCTTCCCCAATTTTTTTCTATTAGTTTGAGTGTACCTGGTTTTGTGTGAGTGTCCTCGATCCCCTTGGACTTGAGATTTGTACAGGGCAATAAGAATGGATGAATTGGTTTTCTTCTACATGCTGACCTCCAGTTTAACCAGCTCCATTTGTTAAAGATGCTATCTTTTTTTTCACTGGATGACTTCAGCTCCTTTGTCAAAGATCAAGTGACAAAGTGTGTGGGCTCATTTCTGGGTCTTCAATTCTATTCCATTGCTCTACCTGCCTGTCTCAGTACTGATGCCATACATTTTTTATCACTATTGCTCTGTAATACAGCTGAGGTAAGGGTTTATCTATCTTGTTGATTTTCTTACAGAACCAGCTTCTGGTTTGTTGATTACTTGTTTCTATTTAGGTGATTTCAGCCCTGAGTTTGATTATTTCCTGCCATCTATTCTTTTTGGGTAAATTTGCTTCTTTTTGTTGTAGAACTTTTAGGTTTGTTGTCAAGCTGCTAGTGTATGCTCTCTCTCCAGTTTCTTTTTGGAGGCACTCAGAGCTATGAGTTTTCCTCTTAGCACTGCTTTCTTTGTGTCCCATGAGTTTGGGTATATAATACCTTCATTTTTAATAAATTCTAAATAGTCTTTAATTTCTTTCATTATTTCTTCCTTGACTACATTGTCTTTGAATAGAGTGTTTTTCAATTTCCATCTGCATGTGGGATTTCTGTCAGTTTTGTTGTTATTGAAGTCCAGCATTAGTCTGTGGTGATCTGATATGGTGCATGGGATTATTTCAATATTCTTGTATATGTTGAGAACAATTTTGTGACCAATTATGTGGTCAATTTTGAAGAAGATCCTTTGAGATGCTGAGAAGATATATTAAAGACATATTAAGATGATTAAATATATTTGGTTCATAAATTCTGTTAGATTCTCTCTGTCTCCGTTTATTTTCTGTTTCCATGATGTGTCTATTGATGAGAGTTTGGTGTTGAAGATTCCCACTATAATTTTGTGAAATGCAATGTGTGCTTTGAGCTTCAGTAAGGTTTCCTTTGTGGATGCACATGCCCTTGCATTTGGAGCATAGATATTAATTAAGGATTGAGAGTTCATCTTGGTGGATTTTTCCTTTGATGAATATGAAGTGTTCTTCCTTATCTCTTTTGATATCTTTTTTAATGTCGATTTTATTTGATATTTGCATGGCTACTCCAGCTTGTTTCTTGGGACCATTTGCTTGGAATGTTGTTTTCTAGCATTTTACTCTGAGGTAGTGTCTATCTTTATCACTAAGGTGTGTTTCTTGTACATAGCAAAATGTTACGTCTTCTTTATGTATCCAGTCTCTTAGTCTGTGCCTTTTTATTGGGGAATTGAGTTGATTGATTTTAAGAAATATTAAGGAATAGTTGTTGTTTCCTGCTATTTTTGTTGTTAGAGGTAGAATTATGTCTGTGTGGATCTCTTCTTTTGGGTTGTTGCAAGATTACATTCCTGCTTTTTTAAAGGTATAGTTTCTATCTTTTTTTTTTTTTTGTAGGGCTGGAGTTGGGCAAAGATATTGTTTAAATTTGTTTTTTCTATGGAATATCTTGATTTTCTCCATCTATATTAATTGAGTGTTTTTCTGATCATAGTAGCCTGGGCTGGCATTTTTCTTCTCTGTATGACATCTGCCCAGTATCTTCTGCCTTAAATAATCTCTCGTGAGAAGTCTGGTGTAATTCTGACAAGTTTGCCTTTTTATGTTGCTTGAACTTTTTCCATTACTGCTTTTAATATTCTTTCTTTGTTTTGTGCATTTGGTGCTTTGACTGTTATGTGACAGGAGGAATTTCCTTTCTGGTTCTATTTATTTGGAGTTCTGTAGGATTCTTGTATGTTTATGGGCATCTCTTTCTTTAGGTTAGGGAAGTTTTCTTCTATAATTTTGTTGAAGATATTTACTGGTCCTTTAAGTTTGGAGTCTTCACTCTCTTTTATACCTTTTACCCTTAGCTTTGATCTTCTTTTCATTGTGTTCTGGCTTTCCTGGAAGTTTTGGTTTAGGAGAGCTTTTTGCATTTTACATTATCTTTGATGATTGATCAATGTTTTCTCTGGTATCGTCTGCCCCTGAGATTCTCTCTTCTATCCTCTGTATTCTGTTGGTGATGCTTGAGTCTGTGACTCCTAATCTCTTTCCTAGGTGTTCTATAATAGGGCTGTGTCCCTTTGTGATTTCTTCATTGTTTCTGGAGCATCATCAAACTCCTTAAAGAAAATTGGTTGTTTTTCCTTCTCTTGCATTCTTTTCCTTCTATTGGTTTATCTTACCCAAAGTTAATATCACAGTTGGTATTTAATCTTATTATATTTTATTTTGATATATTTCTAAAATATGAATGAATAAATAACTGAATGACAAGGAAGCCACTAGGGTAAATGTTAACAACTCAATGGCCACTAATACCTGTTGAGGAAGGGAAAATCAGTTTTCTCTCATAGAGTGACAGTGGGTACATGAAACTGCATAACAGACTTACATAGATTTTCTGATTTGTGCTTTTATTTAGACATAGACTGACATATTTTCAAGGTTTTTTTTGTATGTTTGGTTTATGTCTTTGATTTCTTTTGTCTCTGTTTTATTTTATTGTTTTCATTTGTAGAGCTAGATTTTTTTTTGAAAAAAACTTAAATTTGCATAGTTAAGGAGAGAGAGGTTTTTTGGAATGACTTGGCAGATAGGAAAATATCATTAAAATTTATGTTTAAATTACACACTTGTTTTAATAGATAAAAAAAGGGTATGGAATTTCCATTCATTGAACCCATAGCAATCAACACAGCCTGATTCTCTGTTTTGTTTCTTCTATTATTCTATACCCTTCATTTCATTCCCATACATATTCTCCATATTTCTTTTTTAATAAATTAGCAAACTCATTAAGCTCAGAACACTGCCTCATGAAATACAGTTTCCTTCTCCCATTTAGAATTTGTTTAGCCTTACATCTGTGTATAAGTCTTGAGGGAAATATTTGTTTGCCCAGAGAAACATCAGTTTGGTCTTTCCTGTCATCTTCTTCAAGGAATGTTATTGTTGGTTTATGCACAGCAGAGAAATCCAGAGAGTCAGTAGAATGAATAGAAACAAATAGTGAGAGGAGTGGGGAACTTGGAGAACCACTAGAAAGACCCAACCTCCAGGAATGTGAGGAGCTTCGAGGACACAATGGGGATGATATTAGCCAAAATACCTAACAGCAGGGAGATAGAATGTGAAGAAACCACTTCCAGTAGATAGAAATGGCCCCCAATGGGGGGATGGAGCCCCCCACTTATCTCAAATTTTTAATTCAGAATTGTCCTTGTCTAAAGGAAATGCAGGGACAAAAATGGAGCAGAGAGGTTCTACCAGAACCTGACTAAGACAGATGAAGATACTTACAGCCAATCATTGGGCTGAATCCAAGGACCACAATGGAAGGTAGGGAAAGGGCTGAAGAAGCTGAAGACTATTGCAGCCCCCTAGGAAGAATGACAGTATCAATTAACCAGACCCCTCAGAGCTCCCAGAAACTAAACCACCAACCATAGAGTATACATAGATCCATGGTTCCTGCTACTCATGTAGCAGAGGACTGCCTCTTCTGGAATCAGTGAGAGGGAAGGCACTTGGCCCTATGGAGGCTTGATGCCCTAAAGAAGGGGGAATCCTAGAAGAATAAAGCAAGTGTGTATGGAGGGGGGGTGAAACCGTTTTGGAGGCGAAGGTGAGCGGGTGGTGTATAGAGTTCATGGAGAAGGGAAAATGGGAAGACTAGGAAGGGGGATAACATTTGAAATGTAAACAAAATAATTAGTAAATTAAAAATTAGAAAGTTAAGAGAAGATTTTAAGGAAGGGAATATTAATACATTATCTTGTGAAGATGGACAGATTATTTCCTTAGCTGTGATAGGCCCTTGAGACAGTCCTCACCTGTGATGAGGTCTTCCCACAAATCTTCATCCAAGTTACAGAATTTCATTCTCTAACAAGTAATGCTCTTAGTTTAACCAACAATGTGCTTCATGTCTTGGATTTGAATTTTCCTTATAGTTTCTCAAGTATCATAACAACTGCTTAAGTTTGATTATCTTAAAATTGAGTTCTGTAGCTATGGGAGAGAAGATTCTTCTCTAGGGCACACTTAAAAATCTCTGGATTTTTTTCTGTGCATCCGAGGCTGCTCACTTTTAGCACAAAGTTAATTGTTGCCCTTTGAGATGCTAGAAGTTGATTAAATTTATCATGTAGGATATTCTCTTCCCTTTTCAAGTTATCCAGTACTCCCAGGAGCAATCAGATAGCATTGCTCTTTTCTCCAAATTTCAAAATTTTTATACAGAATTACCAGATTTTTGCCTGTCATAATTGATGGATCATATTAACTAAATATTTGTAAAATAGTTCACCCAAGGGATTTTTAAAATCTCTGAGCTTCTTAGGTTTCAATAACTGTAGGTGTTAGCAAGTCGAATAAACGATTCTAGATACTTAAAATTTTCATCCTAATACTTAAATTGCTCTAAAAACAAGTTTGTCACCAAAATCTTTATTACTCATGGTTCTGTAGAGAACAACAGCTGAGACAATGTAACTATACAGATATAAAATGGGGATTTAACTTTAAAGTGGTATATAGAATGTGGTCACACTAGTCTCACAATATTTGTCTACCAATGGAAAGTTCAATAATCAAGTAGTTGTTCAGTCTACAAGGCCAATTGTCTCAATCAAATGTTAGTGTGCAAAACTCCCTAAGAAATAGGCTCTAATGCCAGGAAAGGAATAGATTGGCAGTGAGACTGAGGGAAAGCAGAAATAAAAATAGTTTTCTTTTTCCATGACTTACATGTAAGCTGCCATCAGAAAGTAAACCCACAGTAAGAATGAATATTCTCAACAGATCCAAAATGAAAGTCTATCTTCCCTCTTCAAATTATGTAATTAAGAAAAACTCCCTAGCGGGTATACCCAACTGCATGATTATAATTGCAGATGTGCTAGGTGACGGTCAAGAATAGATATCACACTGTTGTATTGTGAATCCAAGCTCGGGTCTTAATGATTGTAGAGCAATAGATTCACACAAGAAGCCCTTTGGTGACCTCCCTAATTAACATTTGGGTAGCTTCACATAGAAATGTTTATGCAACTGATATTCATGATCTTTATAGATTTGTAGAAGTTGATTTAGTCCTACTCATCCAAAGCATTTAAAGATAGTTATGAGGCTGGAAGGCTAAATTATTTTTTTGATATGTAGGACAATTTTGGTTAAGCCAATATTACGATTTCTCCACTTAGCATGAGATCAATAGCTCTTTTTGCTAAGTTATCAGTTTATAATAATAAATTCTATTTTAAGAACAAATTATCTGAATTTATCGCTAACAAAATTGACCTAATTTCATTATAAAAACATGAAATGTGTTATATTTATTTCCCACTAGTTCTATTTTATGTTTATGGGTATATATGAATTATTTTTTTATTTCCACAAAACACTATGAATTTTAGTGATCTCCTCAGGCACCCTCAGGTTACAGAAATGACAGAAACTATGATCATTAAGCCCTTGGCATTTAAAACGAATTAGATTCCTAGTATAATGTTTTGAAGAAATTTTATGAGATTCAATCTACCATGTTTACAATAAAATCACATTGAAGAAATGAAGCACTTGGAATTATGGTTAAGGAACACAGAAAATTAATGGATATTTGAAATGATACTCAGAATATTCAAGAGCTGCACTTTACCTGGGTGATTTATTGCTGGTTATTTAAATTTTCATCTAGTATCACTTTCTGATTTTAAGAAAAAAAAAAAACCTCTTAGCATTACAGTCACATAATTAGTTTTAAACATTGAGCATAATGCATTCATATTGAAATGCGTTGTGCTTTGTATTTACAAATAGGAACCTATGGAAAATGTAAATGTAGTTTTTAGTGTTCAACAACACATATAAATAAGAAATTAGGGAGGGTGGTCATCACAAATGTCTAAATAGACATAAACAGACTTTTGCATTTGAGTGTTTGTGTGTGTGTGTATGTGTGTGTGTGTGTGTGTGTGTGTATAGGAATAGATTAAGGCATTTTTGGCCCTTAGGAAAATAATATATAATGATGGAGAAGCCCTATGGGTGGCACCATTTTATTATATGTGCTGTTGTCCTGAATGAAATTAGAATATCAGTTGAGCAGGATATCTAATTGACCCCTGGCAAAGTATAAAATGTTTCTAATTTAAGATCTTCCTGCTAAGACTTAAATTCTAACATACTATGATGGACACTATCCTTAAACTACAAGCCAAAACATTTGTCTTTCTTAAGTTGTTTCAGTCAGGTATTTTGTTCCAACCTTATGTATGGTAATTACACAGCATTGCAATTATTCAATAAAAAGTATTTAAACTATCCTTACCCATGCAACTACTGAATAAAATATCTTTATATCATCATTTTTACCAACTCATAAAGTATAGGAAACCAAGATTAAACTCCAGCATCTCAAACAGTAATAGAACCTTATTAAAAGGCAGACTTCAGTGTACTTCAAATGTAACTTAGGGGATATTTACCTATTTATAAGAAACTTTAATCTACATGTATATAGAAAGTATAATTAACCATAATAGTAATTACATTTTCTTATGATTAAACATTACCATTTTATGTATAAGATCCTTTAAACTCTTACTCCTTAATTATCTTGAAATGCCTAATTAATCACTTTGCCCATAATTGTCTCTTCCTTTCAGAGGGTTAAGATGAAGCCTCAGCTAATACTTCCACTGACAGATGAATGTGTTTAAGAAATACATGGTATATGTGATATGGTTTTATTTAGTCATAAGAATGAATGAGATCTTGTCATTTGAAACTGGATATAACTGAAAGATAGTACATTAAGAAAAATTAGCCACACACAAAGAAAAGTGTTCTAAGATCTCCATCACAACCAATCTACTTTGAATAACGTTGCAATCTGAGATTTTTTTTTTTGTAATGAGAACACCGTGATTTAATGCTTCTTGTCTAAGGATCATACCTTAAGGAATAAGGCATTGAAACATGGGCAGTTAAAAACAGTTTTGCTTTAATAGGTAGCACCTAGCTCTCAGGAAAATCCCTAGCCTCCCTTAAAATCATCCATTTGAAGGATGCTTAGACATTATGGGTAGAGAAAGGAATTGCAGAAAGCACAGCACTCATTTTTCCTTTCTCTTTAAGCAACGAGAGACTTCTAGGATTGTTGTGGGGATAATATTCCATGATCTGTTATTTATGGATGGATGGCAGCGTGTTGGTTGGCAAAAGTTTTGCCTATAATTTTCCCACGCTGTGAAGACATGCCAACATAAAGAAAATAAAACCACTCACAACGGACTACGTTTGACTTCCTAATATACACAATGTTTAAAGATATAATTTAGTGCTTTGAAAGGCTAAAGGCTTACTTACAAAATTATTTATCCACAAAATAATAGTTATATTTCAGATATGTCAGGTGTTTATCATGGATATTTTTTCCACATACAAGAATGAAACATATTGCCTAGCAAATAAAATCTAGCATGCTTGTTTAGTTTGCATGTGAATGCTTTATTTCCACTCAAGGTACAAAAATGCATTAAAATAGGCCACTTCAAAGAAAGCTTTCTCAAAATATTTGGTTTAAAATGATATTTTAATAAAATATTCCTTCCTGTGGTATTTGAATAATCTGACTCCAAAAACTTGAAATTAGATGTAGCTTTAGGAATATGGCCTTCTTCTGTAGTTGTTAAGCAGACTAAAGAATGGTGGATCTCAAAGACTGAAATTATTTTATTTTTCCTCTCATTCACAAGATAAGAGAATTATATTTTATTTTAAACTTTGGAAGAAAAGCAAGCTAAATAAAACAAAACTCAGCAAAACAGAATAATCCATAAACCTTTATCATTAATTACAGTAGTAGCATTAGATTAAAAACAATAAAATTTTAAAAACAACAAAATAACAATAGCCATGAAGATTGAATCTTCCATACTATGCCTGAATATTTCTACTTCAAGAATTTCTAAGTGATTGCACAACTAAAATTTAAATAATTAGTAAATATACAAGTGTATTTTCCACTGTCAAATGGCTGAGAAAAAATAGTATGTCTGCTACAATCAGTATTGGTATCATGAGAGAGCTAAAATCAAGACAATTTAATAACAATATATCAGAGAGATACCCAGAAATATGTGGAATAAACAGAGACATAGACATACATTTTTCCACAGGAAATTATTTTCTTTTTTTTAAATTTTTTATTAGATATATTACTTTACTTAAATTTCAAATGTTATTCCCCCTACTGGTTTCCTACCCATAAACCCCCATTCCCTCCCTTCCCCCTCCCCAACATGGTTATTCCCCCTATACATCCCCCTTATTGCCCCCCTCCATATTCCCCTGCACTGGGAGTCCAACCTTGGCAGGACCAAGGGTTTCCCCTTCCACTGGTGCCCCAACAAGGCTATTTTCTGCTATATATGCAGTTGGAGCCCTGGGTCAGTCCATGTATAGTTTTTGGATAGTGGTTTAGTCCCTGGAAGCTCTGGTTGGTTGGCATTGTTTTTTATGGGGTTGCAAACTCCTTCAATTCTTTCAATACTTCCTCTAATTCCCCCCAAGGGGGTTCTGTTCTCAAGTCTGTTGTTTGTGCTAGAATTGACCTCTGTATTGGACATGCTCCGGATGTGTCTCTCAGGAGAGATCTATATCCAGTCCCTTTCAGCATGCATTTTTTAGCTTCATCAAACTTATCTATTTTTGGTGGCTGTATATATATTGGCCACATGTGGGGCAGTCTCTGAAGGGCCATTCCTTGAGTTGCTGCTGTAAACTTTGCTTCCATATCCACTCCTATGAATATTTTCCCCCTTTTAAGAAGGAGTGGAAACATTCACATTTTGGTCCTCCTTCTTCTTGAAGTCTTCCTGTGGTCTGTGGTTTGTATCTTGGGTAATTCAAGATTTGGGGCAAATATCCACTTATCAATGAGTGCATACCAAGTGTGTTTTTCTATAATTGAGTTACCTCACACAGGATGATATTTTCTAGTTCATTCCATTTGCCTATGAATTTCATGAAGTCATTGTTTTTGATAGCTAAGTAGTACTCCATTGTGTAGATGTACCACGCTTTTTGAATCCATTCCTCTGTTGAAGGGCATCTGGGTTTTTCCAGCTTCTGGCCATTATAAATAAGGCTGCTATGAACATAGTGGAGCATGTGTCTTTTTTATATGTTGGGGCATCTTTTGGGTATATGCCCAAGAGAGGTATAGCTGGGTCCTCAGGTGGTGGAATGTCCAATTTTCTGAGGAACCTCCAGACTGATTTCCAGAGTGGTTGTACCAGTTTGCGATCCCACCAACAATCGTGTATAAATATAGCTATGCAACTACAGTAGAATCTCTGCTTCTAAGGTTCAGAAAACATCATAAAAGATGTGGCATCCTTTCATTGTGTTGATCTTTTTGAGTTCTATAGCCTGTACCTTGGTTATTCTATATTTTGTTATTTTTGGCTGATATCTACTTATCAGTGAGAACATACCATGCATGTCCTTTTGGGTCTGAGTTACCTCACTCAGGATGACATTTTCTAGTTCCATCCATTTGTCCTTGTTCCTAATAGCAGTAGTATTCCATTGGGTAAATAAATGAACCACATATTCTGTATCCATTCTTCTGTCATGGGACATCTGGGTTGATGCCAGCTTCTGGCTATCACAAATAAGGCCATTATGAATATAGTGGAACATGTGCCCTTTTGGCATGGTGGGGAAACTTGGGAAATATTCCCAAGAGTGTTATTTCTGTATCTTTATGTATGTCTATTTCAGATTTTCAGAGGAACCTCCAAATTGATTCCCAGAGTGGTTGTACCAGCAATCCCACCAGAAATGGATGAGTGTTCCTCTTTCTCCACATCTTTGCCAACATGTGTTACCAACTGAGGTTTTGGTCTTAATCATTCTGACTGCTGTAAAGTAGAATCTCAGGGTCGCTTTGATTTGCATTTCTCTGATGACTAAGGACTTTGAATGTTTCTAAAGGTTCTTCTCAGCCATTCCAGATTCCTCTATTGTAAATTCTCAGTTTAGTTCTATACCCCATTTTTGATTGGGCTGTTTGGTTTTTGTTGATAGTAAGTTTCTTCAGTTCTTCATATATTTTGGATATTACCCCTCTATCATATGTGGGATTAGTGAAGATTTTTCCCCATTCTGTAGGATGTTGATATCTTATTGAATATGTCCTTTGCCTTTCTATTTTCATGAGGTCCCGCTTATCAATTCTTGATCTTAGAGTGTGAGCCATTGGACTTCTGTTTAGGAAATTTCTACCTGTGCCAATGAGTTCAAGGCTCTTTCCCACTTTCTCTTCTATTAATTTCACTGTATCTGGCTTTATTATGAGGTCCTTGTTCCACTTGGACATGAGCTCTGTGCATGGTGACAAATATGGGTCTATTTTTTTTTTATTTTTCTGCATACAGACATCTAGTTAGAGCAGCACCATTTATTGAAGATGCTTTTTTTCCATTGTATATTTTTGACTTCTTTGTCAAAGATCAAGTGTTTGTAGGGTATAGTTTTATTGTTGGTCTTCCTTCCTATTCCATTGATCAACCTGTCTGTCTCTGTACCAATATCATGCAGTTTTTATCACTACTGCTCGGTAGAAGATCTGGAGGTTTTTAAATTTAAATTTATATAAGAATATACATCCAAAATAGTCTGATTTTCACAAACTTACTTTTCCATAATGTATACAATTCTGGTGTGATGAAAGTCAATGATGAGAATAAAGTATTAAGAAACGAGAAAACTCTAAATATAACTAATGGTTATTTTTCAAATAATATGTCTATTGAAAGTTTTAACAATATATATAGTCTCTACTATTCCATGTTGGTGCTCTTTGATGTGCTGAACTGAATAAAATAGTCCCATTGTGCATTCAGTAAGAGTGCTAATAGTTTGGGATTGAAGTTCCTGATAATAAATTGAGAATTTAGTTTTTGTAAAGCTGCCTCTGATGCACAAGTATAGATATTTTTTTGCACTATAGTACAGCCAGTTATTGTAAATGGCTGGACAAAATTCTTATGACAGGTCCAGAGATAGCTTTATGATTAATAATCTCATATTAACCATCATGATCATCATCATCTTGTTCAGAACTGAGATAGTTAGAGTTGGTCATGTAGTTATGACCATAATTTTTCAATTCAATTCATAATAGTCTAACTGAATGTTCTATAAAAGACAAGGAGACGCTGACCTCCCTGCTCTTTTCTATCAGAAAATGTCTAACAACTCACAAGTATTACAGAAACTTAATTGTAGGGAAATAATTCATTCCTTGACAGTTTTCACAGAAAGTTATTGGTCATCCTTTATTCCATACACTGTCCTCGCATAAAACTACTTTATTTCACTCTTACAACTGGAGAATAATGTCAGTGTAACATATCATCTTATTTTTAATACACTATTTCCTTTTAAAAGGGCATCATTTCGTAATATATTTTAAATTACAACATTAATGTCGTGATTGTGACTATGTATTTGTGCTGTTGATGCTGCAGAATGGATTTAGAAAAGGAAAAGATGCAGGGAAAATTTAAATACATCAGAGTTCTGTCCCAATTTTTTTTAATAGAATGTAAAATATATTCAGTATTCTGTTAATTCATGATCAATGTGTTATTTGCATTTGTTCTTGAACCAGTTGCATGCTGAATGCTGCTGTTTCTTTTAAGCCTCTTTTGTTAAATCAGCCTCTCACCTTCCTATTCAGTTCTAACCGTATTTCTCTGAGAGATCTCTTTAAAAATTTTAAAGCATAAACATATACAATAACGCAAATATCAACATACTCATCATATAATGCTTTGAAATGGAAAAGACAAGGTTTGTGGCATTTTATTATTTAAAGAATATAATAAAAATGGAAATTCACAATCTATAAAAAACATAATTTTAAAAACATTTTGAAAAAATATCTGATGTAACCACTAATATATTGAACATTAGTAAGCTAAACTCTTACCTCTTTTTTAGTAGTACACACATATAAGCATGTAAATATATGTAACAAACTACAACTCTGATATGCAGTATTCACTGAATTCTGTTTTGTCCTAGTTACTACAATTATGAAATAGCTACACACACAGACACACACACACACACACACACACACAAACGCATATAGATATATTTATAAAAATATTGATAGATATAAATATATATAATAAGATGTAATTTAAGCAACATTCCAAAACAGAATGAGCCGAAATATACTATTAGTAAATTCAACCAGATATTTATGGTAGTAATTATTTGTAAATCTCCATTGGAGAGAAAAAATTATTACAAACATATTATGTTAAAATAAACATACCCTTTTAAAAGGGGGAATAAAGTGCTTAAAATGTGGCTGAATCACTGTAGTGCGTACAAACAGCCATGGGGAATGTTGGATACGATACCATGACTCATGTGTGAAAGCATGCTTCTTGCAGACACCTGTAACTCTAATTCTGATGGATCTAACACCTTGTTCCAGCTCTGAGCACACACAGGCTTGTACAGATCGATATACATATGTACATACAAACATTGGTGCAGTCATATATATGTATTGTGCCAAAATACAAAAGAACTATAATCTAGCATTTTTTGTGAATGTCTTAACAAAATATTAGTAAGTAGATTTCCCCAAGGTATAAAAATTATTATACAACCAAACAAGTAAGATTATCCCAAATGGCCCAGGTTTATCTAACGTTTAAAGATATTAGTGTAACTTATCAAATGATAAAAACTTTGTAAAACTGAAAGTAAAGATCAATTTCTCAATTTTATAAAGCATGCCACAGAAATCTCCAACTAATACCATGATCAATAGCTGAAACTTTAATCTTTCTTAGTAAGGCTAGTTAAAATATAAAGGTGGTAATATTCTCACATTACATAAAAGTTTCATATGAATAGAATAGCAGTATTTGGTTGGAAAATAATAATGGTGAGCTAAGAAAATGAACATTTAGATATTCTACGTACATATATAGAAACATTCAATGTGCCAAGATAGGTAGTTCTAAGTTGATGTATAGATTTAATAAACTTGCAATCCAACCTTATAAGTAGTTTTGTTGCATACTAATAAATATCGGATTTTTTTATGTGTAGGACCTGGAACTAGGTCTCTTCTCTGAAGGATGGAGTTGGTCGGCTGATATTAAATAATGTGGATTGATTTTGATAGTACAATAACCGACATAGGACAAACTGGGAATGGGTTACATGAAACAAAAGCAGAGGCTATGAAAAAAAAAAAAAAACGTGCACATATGATCACCTGTTCTTCGACCATACAGGAGTGACCATGCAATACAAGGTGACAATCTTTCCAATAAAATGTATTGAAACAACTTGGCATCTAAATAAACATAAAATTGTAACTACAGCGTGAGAGATGATGACAGTGAAGATGATATATAGCACATGTCATGAAGTGCCAGCAAAGCTCGGCAAAGAGACAGGCAAGAAAATAAAGGATAAGAATCCAGCTGGACACACATTTAAACCTAATCTCACAGGCCTCTGCCTATACTACACAGGTCTTCTGGCTTGCCGAAAAGTGCTGTGCTGGAGCGAACAGTATTGAGGGTGCCAAGAAGTGCTTGCTGAAAGGCACCTGATATAGCTGTGTCCTGAGAGGCTCTACCAGAGCATGACAAATACAGAGGCTGATACTCATAGCCAACCATTGAACTGAGAATGGGGTCCACAATGGAGGAGTAAAGGATTGAAGTGGTTGAAAGGGTTTGCAACCAAGACTAAACCACCAACCCAAGAAAACACAGTGATGGACCTATGACTCCATCCACATATGTAGCAGAGGATGGCTTTGTCGGACAGCAATTGGAGGAGAGGCCCTTGGTCCTCTCAAAGCTCGATGCCCCAGTGTAGCAGAATGTCAGGGCAGGGAGGTAAGAGGGAGTAGATGGGTGGGTGAGAGAGCACCCTCATAGAAGTAGGGGGGATAGGACAGGGGATTTCTGGAAGGGAAACTGGGAAATGGGATAACATTTAAAAATGTAAATGTAAAAAATCTAATAAAAGAAAAAAGAGAAATAAAACCTCATTAACAAATAAGAATTAAATCAGGTGTGTTGTGTACCTTTAATCAAGGTATTTAGGAGACAGAGGCAGGCAGATCTCTATGAGTTCAAGACCATGTATGTATGTGTGTATATATATATATATATATATATATATATATATATATATATAATGAAATGTGATATAGCAGTTAATTTGTTCACTGCACACAAATCAAATTAAACTCATTACTCACCAAACTGCTCATTTCAGCTGCTGTTTGCATTTCTGTGCCAGCCTTATTTGACCAAGCAGAATATCCCTTAGCTTTTAGCTTTTAGGTTCATTTCCCTTAGCTTTTCTGTTTCAGCACCCTGAGAAGTTAAGATCCCTTCTCAGATAGGCTCTCAGCAGCCTAGGCTTGGTGTGACCTTTTCCAGCAATATTTCCTATGATTCTCATTGGAGTTACAGTCACCTATCATATTGACATAGATGCCATCTGTATTTGACTTAATAGTCGTTTACTATTAGTTTCACCTGCTAAGTTATAGCAACTACTTCTTTACCTCTTACTACAACACTAACGTTGTTTTCTTTAATTTATTGGTGCAATGAAGACTATAAATAAATTTATTCAAGGGTATTTACAGTACTCACATAAACCTGGCCTAATTGCTTTTTACTGTGGTACTATAGTGTATTTGCTAACAATTTATTAAAACATTTTACAGCATTATTAATAATTAAAAAAATAAAAAAAATAAAACAACAAAAATAAAGTGTAGGGGTCAGGGTAGTGCCTCACATATAATAGATTTGCATGACCAGAAAAGACTGCTGTGCAGTGCTCCAAAGAAAATGACTTATAGCTCCCCCTTCAACACTACAGAATCCAGGAACAAGGCTGCAAAGTCAAACTCCCATTCTGCTCCATCACACAGAATCACCTGGGATTAGTAAAGCTAGAAGAACGCAAAGCCTTCACTTTCCAATTCAGTGCAGCTGTGACAGCAACTTTATTCCCTTAACTATTCTTTATTTTTAGAGACTTAATATTTAATGAATTAGAGTGTGTTTACATGAACGTCAACTGAGAACAAAAAAAACTGTGGATACTCTCAGAGGTTATAGACACCACCTTCCTGGTTTGGACACACAGGCGTTTGAGTCTCCTGATCAGATGCTGGATTTCATTCTCGACCAGCCAAAGTAGTAAATGCTCTTACTACTGAGCAATCCCACCCCCCCAAAAAAAGAAGCCACTTTTTTTTGCATAGTACTAATTAATTTCTAGTATTTCAAACATAATTTATGATGTTCTGCATTTGTTTCACTATTTCTCAAGTAGTTTTAGAACTGCTGATTACAGTCAACTCCCCTGTTTACTATACCATCCTTTAATATTCTCCAGCCAGATCTCATGCATCTTCGATCTTATTGCAAATGCAATTTCTACTTCTTATCCTTGCCACTTCCTCTGTTTACTTCTCAATTATAGCTTCGATAGCTTTAAGTATCTTTAAAATTTGTGAACCTATGACAATATCCTAATTTTCTTCTCGTACCTCTCTATCGGCCACAATTTTCTAATCATATGATTTTGTAAGTAAATCATATCTTTACTCATTACACTTCCAGGAACTCCTAACACTATAAATTAAATCTGAGTATACTTTATCGCACAAAAGTTCTTTAATGAAAACAATCCATTATTATAAGTTGGGTGGTCTTACAATTGTACAGTGCTAATGTCGAAAAGTACCTGTTGTTTTTTCAGGTTAACACCCTACTCAAGAAATAATACAGTGCAATAATTGGAAGCAAGTACCCTGAGGCTCTGTCTGAGTTATTATTTTCTTTTTTTCCATCTTTATTAAATTGGGTACTTCTTATTTACATTTAAAATGTTATTCCCTTTCCCAGTTTCCAGGCCAACATCCCCCTAACCCCTCCCCCTCCTCTTCTATATAGATGTTCCCCTCTGAATCCTCCCCGCATTAATGCCATACCCCAAAGAATTCTGTTCACTGGGGGTTCAGCCTTGGCAGGACCAAGGACTTCCCTTCCACTGGTGCCCTTACTAGGCTATTCATTGCTACCTAGGCAGTTGGAGCCCAGGGTCCGTCCATGTATAGCCTTTGGGTAGTGGCTTAGTCCCTGGAAGCTCTGGTTGGTTGGCATTGCTGTTCATAGGGGGTCTCAAGCCCCTTCAGTTCTTTCAGTCCTTTCTCTGATTCCTTCAATGGTGGTCCTGTTCTCAGTTCAGTGGTTTGCTGCTGGCATTCACCTATGTATTTGGCATATTCTGGCTGTGTCTCTCAGGAGAGATCTACATCTGGTTCCTGTCAGCCTGCACTTCTTTGCTTCATCCATCTTATCTAGCTTGGTGGCTGTATATGTATGGGCCACATGTGGGATAGGCTCTGAATGGGCTCCTTCTGCCTCTGTTCTAAACATTGTCTCCCTATTCCCTCCCAAGAGTGTTACCCTTTTGAAAAAGGACTGAAGCATCCGCATTTTGATCATCCTTTTTGAGTTGAATGTATTCTGTACATCTAGGGTAATTCTAGCATTTGGGCTAATATCCACTTATCAATGAGTGCATACTATGTGTGTTTTTCTGTGATTGGATTACCTCACTCAGGATGATATTTTCCAGTTCCATCCACTTGCCTATGAATTTCATAAAGTCATTGTTTTGATAGCTGAGTAGTATTCCACTGTGTAGATGTTACCACGTTTTCTGTATCCATTCCTCTGTAGAAGGGCATTTGGGTTCTTTCCAGCTTCTGGCTATTATAAATAAGGCTGGTATGAACATAATGGAGCATGTGACTTTGTTATACGTTGGGGCATCTCTTGGATATATGCCTAAGAGAGGTATAGCTGGGTCCTCAGGTAGTTCAATGTCCAATTTTCTGAGGAACCTCCAGACTGATTTCCAGAATGGTTGTACAGTTGCTAATCCCACCAACAATGGAGGAGTATTCCTCTTTCTCCACATCCTCGCCAGCATTTGCTGTGCCTGGAGATTTTGATCTTAGCCATTCTGAGTGGTGTGAGGTAGAATCTTGGGTTGTTTTGATTTGCATTTCCCTTATGACTGAAGATGTCGAACATTTCTTTAGGTGCTTCTCAGCCATTCAACATTCCTCAACTGTGAATTCTTTGTTCAGCTCTGAACCTCATTTTTAATATGTTTATTTTTCCCCTGCAGTCTAACTTCATGAATTCTTTGTATAGTTTGTAGATAAGGCCTCTAACAGTTATAGGATTGGTAGAGATCTTTTCCCAATCCATTGGTTGCTGTTTTGTCCTAACAGTGTCCTTTCCCTTACACAAGTTTTGTAGTTTTATGAGACCCCATGTGTTGATTCGTGATCTTAGTGCATAAGCCATTGGTGTTTTGTTCAGGAAATTTTCTCCAGTGCCCATGTGTTCGAGATGTTTCCCCACTTTTTCTTCTATTAGTTTTAGTGTATCTGGTTTGATGTGGAGGTCCTTTATCCACTTGGACTTAAGCTTTGTACAGGGTGATAAGCATGGTTCGATCTGCATTCTTCTACATGCTGACCTCCATTTGATCCAGCACCATTTGTTGGAAATGCTATCTTTTTTCCATTGGATGATTTTGGCCCCTTTGTCAGAAATCAAGTGACCATAGGTGTGTGGGTACATTTCTGGGTCTTCAAGTCTATTCCATTGGTCTATCTGCCTATCTCTGTACCAATACCATGCAGTTTTTATCACTATTTCTCCGTAATACTGCTTGAGTTCAGGGATAGTGATTCCCCCAGAAGTCCTTCTATTGTTGAGGATAGTTTTAGCTATCCTGGGTTTTTCATTATTCCAGATGAATTTGCAAATTTTTCTGTCTAATTCTATGAAGAATTGGATTGGAATTTTGATGGGGATTGCATTGAATATGTAGATGGCTTTTGGTAAAATGGCCATTTTTACTATATTAATCCTGCCAATCCATGAACATACATCTTCTTTACATCTTCTGAGATCTTTAATTTCTTTCTTCACAGGCTTGAAGTTTTTAATATAAAGATCTTTCACTAGCTTGGTTAAAGTCACATCGAAGTATTTTATATTTTTTGGGACTATTATGAAGAGTGTCATTTCCCTAATGTCTTTCTCAGTTTGTTTCTGTTTGTGTAGAGGAAGGCAACTGATTTATTTGAGTAAACTTGATACCCAGCCACTTTGTATTTATCAGGTTTAGTAGTTCTCTGGTGGAACTTTTGGGATCCCTTAAGTATACAATCATATCGTCTGCAAATATTGATATTTTGACTTCTTCCTTTCCAATCTATATTGCTTTAATTGTCTTTTGTTGTATGATTGCTCTGGTTAGGACTTTGAGAACTACATTGAATAAGTAGGGAGAGAGTGGGCAGCATTGTCTAGTTCCTGATTTTAGTGAGATTGCTTCAAGTTTCTCTCCATTTTGTTTAGTATTAGCTACTAGTTTGTTGTATATGGCTTTTATTATGTTCAGTTATGGGCCTTGAATTCCTTCCAGTTCTTTCCAGGACTTTCATCATGAATGGGTGTTGAATTTTGTCAAATGCTTTCTCAGCATCTAATGAAATGATCATGTGGTTTTTATCATTCAATTTGTTTATATAGTGGATTACGTTGATGGTTTTCCGTATATTAAACAATCCCTGCATACCTGGGATGAAGTCTTCTTGATCATGGTGGATGATTGTTTTGATATGTTCTAAGATTAGGTTTGCAAGAATTTTTATTGAGTATTTCTGCTTCATTATTCATAAGGGAAATTGGTCTGAAGTTCTCTTTGTTTGTTGGGTCTTTGTGTGGTTTAGGTATAAGAGTAATTGTGGCTTCACAGAAGGAATTCGGTAGCACTCCATCTGTTTCAATTTTGTGGAATAGTTTGGATAGTATTGATATGAGGTTTTCTATGAAGGTTTGATAGAATTCTGCACTGAACCCATCTGGACCTGGGCTCTTTTTTGAGACTTTTATTGACTGCTTATGTTTCTTTAGGATTTATGGGGTTGTTTAAATGGTTTATCTATTCATGATGCAGCTCTGTACCTGTCTAGGAAATTGTCCACTTGCTCCAGATTTTCAAGTTTTGTTGAATATAGGCTTTTGTAGTAGGATCAGATGATTTTTAAATTTCCTCTCATTCTGTTGTTATGTCTCCCTTTTCATTTCTGATTTTGTTAATTTGGACACACTCTCTGTGTCCTCTCGTTAGTCTGACTAAGGGTTTATCTATCTTGTTGATTTTCTCAAAGAACCAACTTTTGGTTCTGTTGATTCTTTGTATGGTCCTTTTTGTTTCTACTTGGTTAATTTCAGCTCTTGAGTTTGATTATTTCCTGCCTTCTACTCCTTCTGGGTGCATTTGCTTCTTTTTGTTCTAGAGCTTTTAGGTGTGCTGTCAAGCTGCTGATATATGCTCTTTACTGTTTCTTTTGGCAGGCAATCAGAGCTATGAGTTTTCCTTTTGCCACAGCTTTCATTGTGTCCCATAAGATTGGTTATGTTGTACCTTCATTTTCATTAAATTCTAAGAAGTCTTTAATTTCTTTCTTCATTTCTTCCTTGACCAGGTTATCACTGAGAAGAGCAATGTTCAACTTCCATGTATATGTGGGCGTTCTTTCCTTATTTTTATTGAAGTCCAGCTTTAGCCCGTGGTGGTCTGATAGGATTCATGGGATTATTTCTATTTTTCTGTATCTGTTGAGGCCTGTTTTGTGCCTTATCATATGGCTAATTTGGTAAAGTACCATGAAGTAGTAAGAAGAATGTATATCTCTTTGCTATAGGATAGAATGTTCTATAAAGTTCTCTTAAGTCCATTTGGTTCATGACTTCTCTTAGTGTGTCTACGTCTCTGTTTAATTTCTATTTCCATGATCTGTCCATTGATGAGACTGGGGTGTTGAAATCTCCTACTATTATTGTGTGAGGTGAAATGTGTGCTTTGAGCTTTAGTAAGGTTTCTTTTATGTATATAGTTGCCCTTGTATTTGGAGCATAAATATTAAGGATTGAGAGTTCATCTTGGTGGATTTTTCCTTTGATGAATATGAAGTGTCCTTTCTTATCTTTTTTGATGATTTTGGGTGAAAATAGATTTTATTCAATATTAGAATGTTTACTCCCAGTTGCTTCTTCAGACCATTTGATTGGAAACTTGTTTTCCAGCCTTTTAATCTGAAGTAGTGTCTGTCATTTTCTCTGAGGTGTGTTTCCTGTAGGCAGCAAAATTCTGGGTCCTCATTATGTATCCAGTTTGTAAATCTGTGTCTTTTTATTGAGGAATTGAGTCCATTGATGTTGAGAGATATTAAGGAATAGTGATTATTATTTCCTGTTATCTTCATATCTGGAGGTGAGATTATGTTTGTGTCCTTGTCTTCTCTTTGTTTTGTTGCAAAACGATTAGTTTCTTTCATTTTCTAGGTTGTAGCTTGCCTCATTGTGTTGGGCTTTACCATTTATTATCCTTTGTAGCACTGGATTTGTAGAAAGATATTGTGTAAATTTGGTTTTGTCATGGATTATCTTGGTTTCTCCATCTATGTTAATTGAGAGTTTTGCTGGATACAGTAACCTCGGCTGACATTTGTGTTCCCTTAGGGTCTGTATGACATCTGTCCAGCATCTTCTGGCTTTCATAGTCTCTGGTGAGAAGTCTGGTGTAATTCTGAGAGGTCTGCCTTTATATGTTACTTGACCTTTTTCCCTTACTGCTTTTAATACTCTTTCTTTGTTTAGTGCATTTGGTGTTTTGACTATTATGTGATGGGAGGAGTTTCTTTTCTGGTCCAATCTATTTGGAGTTCTGTAGGCTTCTTTTATGTTTATGAGCATCTCTTTCTTTAGGTTAGGGAAGTTTTCTTCTATGATTTTGCTGAGGATACTTATTGGTCCTTCGAGTTGGGAGTCTTCACTCTTTTTTATACCTATTATCCTTAGGTTTGATCTTCTCATTTTGTCCTGGATTTCTTGTATGTTTTGGGCCAGTATTTTTTCCATTTTATACTACCTTTGACAGTTATGTTAATGATTTCTAGGGAATATTCTGCTCCTAAGATTCTTTCTTCTATCTCTTGTATTTTGTTGGTGATGCTTGTATCTATGGCTCCTTGCCTCTTCCTTTGGTTTTCTATATCCAGGGTTGTCTCCCTTTGTGCTTTCTTTATTGTTTCTATTTCCATTTTCAATTCCTTCACCTGTTTGATTGTGTTTTCCTGTAATTCTTTCAGGGATTTTGTGTTTCCTCTCTAAGGGCTTCTACTTTTTTACTTGTGTTTCCCTGCATTTCTCTAAGGGAGTTCTTTAAGTCTTTCTTAAAGTCCTCCATCATCATGATCAAATGTGACTTTAAATCTAGTTCTTGCTTTTCTGGTGTGTTTTGATATTCAGTGTTTGCTTTGGTAGGATAATTGGGCTCTTATGATGCCATGTAGTTTTGGTTTCTTTTGCTTGGGTTCCCATGCTTGCCTCTCGCCATCATGTTGTCTCTGGTGTTACCTTGTTCTGCTATTTCTGACAGTGGCTTGACCGTCCTATAGGGCTATGTGTCAGGAGTTCTGTAGACCTGTTTTCCTGTTTTCTTTCAGCCAGTTACGGGAACAAAGTGTTCTTCTTTCAGGCGGGTAGTCATTCCTGTCCACTGGCTTTTGGCTGTTCCTGTGGGCATGTGTCCTGAGTCTACCTGGCAGGTCACTTTGAGCATAAAAGTTGGTCTTCCCTCTGGTCTCAGGCCTGACATCTCTCCTTGGGGCTAGGTTTCAGCTCTCCTTGAGGGCAGCAACTAGAATGGCCTAGACCCACTTCTGCATCCCTGTGTGAAGGGGGCTCTGGTGGTACTAGGTGTTTTCCTCTAGAGTCAGAAATGTGGGCAAAGAGTAGTCTCCTCTGGCTTCCCAGGTGTGTCTGCACCTCTGAAGGTCTAGCTCTCTCTCCCACGGGATTTGGGAGCAGGGAGCTGTTTGACCAGGTCCCTTCAGATCCGGGCACATTCTGGACCGTAGGCCTCCTGCAGCTTGCCTGCCCCTATCTTCCTGTTCCCAGAGGCCCTATACATTTCCTCTTGGGCCAGGGATATGGGCAAAAGCGGGCAGAAGTGGCGGTCTCTCTTGCTCTGCAGTTTCAGGATTGCCCACACGTCTGGGCAATGATGTCTCTCTCCCATTGGGGTTTAGGATCAGGGAGCTGTGGGACAGGATCAGCGAGGTTTGAGTTATTATTTTCTTAACTGCATACAGATTAATGCCATATCCAAATCCCACTTGAACATTACAACTGCTTTGAGTAAAAATAGCGATGATGTAATAAAACAAACCAAAGAGTTGAAAAACCAGATATTTAAACCCAAATATATTAATGTAGTAAATAAAAAAAGACAATATAAAGACCTCCAAAATGTAGTAACCCTACTGAAAGAGCATTTTGCAAGATTGTGTTAGATGAAAATGCAGAGAGAGAACATCAAATAACGACTCTACATATGTTTAAATACACGACAGCTGTAGGAAAATTGGAAGGTGTCAGATAATATGCTATGAGCAGTTGAACAAAGATACAAACATAAAAGAGGGCATCCTCAGATAAACATGATTCTCTAAAAAGACAAACTTTAGAGGTTTAGGCACTGAATGAGAATAATCTCATCCTAGCAGTACAGAAGGAATATGCAAAAGAGTCATAGCAAAACATTTTTCTTAGTTTCAGTAGGAGACGATATTTCGATGAAGAAAGAAATAAGAATACCAGGAATAAGTCTTCCATTGTGTTTTTATGATTAAAACACTTAAGAAACAGCACAAATAAAGTTTACTGAAATTGGTACAAGAAACACTCCTACAAAAATATAAAGGAAGGCCTATCAGAATAACAGCAGATTATTGAACTGACAATTTTAAAGTTAATAGAACTTGGTGTTAAGAAAACAGCTGCCAACAGAGTATTATGCATGGCAAAGCATTCTTTCATTACAAAAGAAAAATTAATAATTTTCAGATAAAGATATACTAAAGCAATTTATTGTCATGAATTAATCTCTTATTTATAAAAAAATACTTTAGGGAATCTTCTACGTTGGAGGAGACAACAAATCTATCCATGAGACCATAAGAAATATAAAATATATTAGAGCCTCACTAAGTTTTAGAGGAAAAGGAAAAGGAAATGTCTGTCTTACCCACCCCCTTTTATGTCCCTTTTCATCCAGCTTATGTGTTTCATGGGAAAACATGGTGAGGTGCTTGAATCATGACAAAAGAAGGTTTTAGACACAACCACTTTTTAAGCACACCAGTTTGCTGACCTGTTATATCTGCTAGGTAACTGGGTCTATTTGGTCCTACACTCTGTTTTCCAGGAACCTAACACATATTTATTGTTATTCCTAAGTATTTCTTTCACAACTCATGCTTCTCACATGGTCATTTTTAGTCTTCTACAATTCAAAAAAATATCTGTATATTGTGGTGCTGTGACTTGAACCCAGGTCCTTGATACTTGCAGATCTTTGTACTGTTCCCATAGAAATATTACCTGAATCACTCTTTTGTATATTCCTTTTGTACTGCTAGGATGTGATCAAGGTGTCTACAATGTTTCATTTTAAGATGATTTTCTTAACTATGGTTTCATTTTTTTCATTTATTTTTATATGATAAAAGACTAATACTGCTCCAATTTTAAAAACAGATTTCTTAGTTCATATTCTAAGAAGAAAGTGCATGAAAAAGAGAGGACATAGCTTTCAAGTATTTAAAAACCCTTGTAGACTGTTCAGCCTGAATTCTCAAATGCATGGATGTTTAATTAATGAGACACAGCATTATTACTCTGGAGACATCACAGGGAGAAGCACTCACTAGTCATTTAAAATGCCATTCACTACTTTGGAAGTAGAAATTAGCACAAATGCTTTAAAGAGTATTATGTCAATATATGTCAAAAGTTGTTTAAAATTTCACTTTCATTTTAGCATTAATACTACTTAAGGAGATTTATTTTTGAAACATAATGTATCTAAGAACAGATTTTCCCTAGGTATGTGTACTATGCATAATTTGTATGTTAATGAAATTATAAGATTTTTAGTTAAAACACTGCAGAAATAATTGTATAATCATGCAGTAAAGCACTATGAAGCCATTAAACAATATGTTACAAAATGTTTCATCATATATTTAAGTTTTCTAATCTTGAGATTAAAAATTAGAAATATGCAAATGTTTTTAACCAAAGCCTTATAAGTAGTTTTGGATTATTATATTTCTTTTCATTAATGTAATTTTGTTTAAAATAATCTGTATATTGTCATTTTATGTATATATATGCACATATATATAATGTACTATCATCTTCATTGCTTTTCATAAATAAACATGTATAGTATAGAATATAAACATCGTAGCATTTATTTGAAAATTTATTGCAGTGAAAGTCATTCTTTCTTGCTCACTCTTCCTGCTCCTTCTCTCTCTTGCCTCATTCCCTTCCCCCACCTCCCCATAGTGCTCATGGTAGGCCTCTACTTCACCTCTCTCTCTCTCTCTCTCTCTCTCTCTCTCTCTCTCTCTCTCTCTCTCTCCCACTTCTCTGTCTCTACTGCCCTCCTGACTCCCCTCCCCGTTCCCTGTATAAATTCTAGTATATACTAAAAAGAAAGTTTTTTCACATTTGGGATCTTGACCTTACTAATAAGCAATCAAATGTTTTGAGTTACATAATTATTCACAAAACAGGTGTCATGATTTCATTTATATTATAGTGATAATCACCAGGACCAAAAACAATTTGGGGATGAGAGGGTTTATTTCATTTTATAGCTCATGGTTCACCATGGAGAAAAGATGGGGCAGGATCTCAAGACATAAACCTGAAAACAAGAACAGAAGCAAAGGGCATATGGTAACTCTGCTTTTGTAGATAGAGTGTGTTAAGACTTCTCTCTTTACAATTGAGGACCTACTGTCTTTGAGTGGTTGTTCTCACAGTGCCCTGACAAAGTTGAATAAGATAATTCTCAAATATAAAAAGTTATTTTAACAAACACTATGTTGTATAACATAAGAATCTATCATGAATATGCCTAAGATCCTCACACTCAGGAGGGAAACAATGGAGGATTCTCATAAATTTGAGGCTAGACTTGTCCATTCAGATATCTATGAGTGACAGGGCTGTACAGTGAGACCTTACAGTTAGTGACCTGGTGCCTCATCCCACCTCAACCATGAATGAAGACAATACCCCCACAGACTTCATTACAGGCAATCTAAGGGAAGTGTCCCTTTTAGTAGTGGCTCCTCTTGCCAGATGACACTACTTTATGTCATGTTGAAAAAAACTAACAAGGACAATAGGTATCACAAAAGCCATTAAAATCCTATTTATACTTAGAAAATGTAATAACAAATGAACATCTCAACATGATATATAAATTTGAATTTACACCTTGAACAATTAAAATGTTAAGGAGCCTGATATAGCTAATTCCTGAGAGACTCTGCCAGAGCATGACAAATACAGAGGGGAATGCTTGCAGCCAACCATTGAACTGAGAATGGAGTCCCCATTGGAGGAGTTAGAGAAAGGATTGAAGGAACTGAAGAGGTTTGCAACCATATAAGAACAACAATACCAACCAACCAGATGTTCAAGGGACTAAACCATCATCCAAAGAGTACACAATGGACAAACCCATGGCTCCAGCTGCATATGTAGTGGAGGATGGCCTTGTAGGGCTCAGTGGAAGGAGAAGCTCTTGGTCTTGCAAAGGCTGGACACCACCACCCCCCTGTGTAAGGGAATGTCAGGGTGGGGAGGCAGGAAGGGCTGGGTGGTTGGGTGAGAAACACCCTCATAAAAGGGGAAGGAGGGTTGAAAAGGGGGTTTATGGACAGAAAACTGGGAAGGGGGATAACATATGAAATGTTAATAAAAAATCTAATAAAAAGAACTTTTCCACTCTGAATATGTAATTAGTATTGTATTATTTGACTTTTCTTTATTGTTGAATTTTCAAAGGTGGGCACTGACATATGATTAATATATTAACCATTTAAAGTCAACACTAAACCCTGTCTAACTCATATCCCAGGTATATCATCTGTAAGCTCATGTGTTGAACATAATGATGATTCCAGGTATGCTGTGTTTCTTGAACACTGCTGATATGCAAAACGCTTAGTTATCTTTTTGTGATGTGCCAGAGTTCAGTTTGCAAGCATAGCACTATGTGTTTTAATAGCAGACAAAGTTGAAGTTCTCAAATATGAAAAGTTATTTTAACAAACACTGTTTTGTATAACATAAGAAACTATCATGTATATGCCTAAGATCTTCACACTCAGGAGGGAAACAATGGAGGATTCTCATAAATGGCTGGACTTGTCCATTCAGGTATCTATGAGTGACAGGGCTGTAGAGTGAGACCCTTATCTTTCTTTAGGTAAGAGAAAAGAAAGAAGGAAAGAAAGAGAGAAAGAAAGAAAGAAAGAAAGAAAGAAAGAAAGAAAGAAAGAAAGAAAGGAAGGAAGGAAGGGAGGAATAATGAAGGAAAGAACAGATAAAAGGAAAAAGGGAGGGAGGAAGGAGAGAAGAAAGGAAGGATGGATGGAAAGTTGGAAGGAAGAATTAAAAGGTAGTAAATCATGATTGGGTTTGAGAATTATTGAGTATAGCCAAGAATATTTATGTTTTCTGTAATCAGCAAGTTTTATATAACCAAGACAGTCATATCAATATACAAACCACACAACATTATTCTCACTCTGCTCTTTGTTTCAGTTGATCTACACTGTGAAGCCTGCAATGTTAATGAAGTAGAAGTGCCTTACTCGTAAATAAAAATAGTGGACTTACCCTTAAATAAAAATAGTGCTTGATACATTTGAAGTTGAGCTTTTTACAAGGTGACAAATATGGATCTATTTCCATTTTTCAATACCCTTGGGAGGGACCTGGAATGGAAAGGGGACAGTAAAGGAAGAGGGGAACATGCTCAGGTATTGGGGAGAACAGGGCTGAAGAAGCCCTGAGGGCCAGCAGAAAGCATGGAAACAGCAACTTCGGGATGTAAGAGGTTGGGAACTCTCTAGATTGTACCAGAGACCTGGAATGTGAGAGACTCTCAGGACACAAAGAGGGGGGTAGACCTTAGATGAAATACCCTATGGGTGGGTGAACTTGTTCAGTCCACCTCCAGTAGAAAGACAGGGCATCAAGTGGAGGGATGGAGTTGCCATCCAAGACCCAGAACTGTTCCTGTCTGAAATAACTGCAGGGACAAAATGGAGAAAAGCCTGAGTAAGAGGAGGTCCAGAGACAGACCCAAATTGGGATTCATCTGGAAACGTCGGGTCGGGTCCCAAGGCCTGACACTAATACTGATGCGGTGGTATGCTTAGAAACAGGGGTTTCCCTGGCAGCTCTGAGGCCAGGGATATGGGAGAAGAGGAAAGGGACAACATTTGAAATGTAAATACATAAAATATCCAAGAAGAAAAATGACCCTAAAAAACAAACAAACAAACAAACAGAGGACCTATCATGACTGCCCTCTACAAGGCCCAACAAGCAGCTGAAAGAGTCAGATGCAGATATTTACACCCAGGCAAAGGGCAGAAGCTGGTGACCTCTGTGATTTAATTAGGGGAAAGCTAGAAGAAGCTGAGGAGGAGGGAGATCCTATAAGAAGACCAGCAGTCTCTATTAACCTTGATCCTTGATCCTGGGGATCTCTCAGACACTGAGCCACCACCAGGCATCATACACCAGCTGATATAAGGCCCCCAACACATTTACAGGCAGAGAAGATGCACCTAACCCTTGAAAGACTTGGGGCCAAAGGGAGTAGGGGTGGGGTGGGGGAAGGGATATTGTCTTGGAGACAGTTGGGAGGATCTGTGGGATCTGGAAGAGTTGGAGGGTAGACTAGGCATAGTACAAGGTCTGTAGTGTAAAAATGATTAAAGAGTAAATTTTAAAAATTCAAGAAAACAAAAAATAGTGCTATTCTTTGTTTTATGTATGTATTTATTTTTGTATTTTCCGTGTGTGTGTGTGTGTGTGTGTGTGTATGTGTGTGTGTGTGTGTGTGTGTGTGTGTGTGTGTGTGATACCATGCATGTGGATATGAGAGACAACTGATTAGGTTATTTACTTCTATTATATGGGCCTCAGAAATGAACTTGTCTCTTTGGATTTTGCAGTAAGTTCCTTTTGACACTGACCTATCTGATTCTAACACTAAATGTGTTTTTCCATCATGCTATATGATGTTCAATTAATTTGGTTAAAATAATACAATTTCACTACAAAGCAAGTGCAAGCCTGAATGGCTTGTTGAATTTCTATAGTTACAAGTGCCATTCTATTATTACAATCGATCATCTATTGACAGCTGTTTCCCAAGGTAGGGAAGTATCTTGTTACTGCATATAACCATGTAATGGAAATTAAAAAGAAATCTTACAGTATCAGAATATGAAGTGGGATTAAATTGAATTGGTATTCTGTTTAGACTCTAGGAGACATTTGAATGTGCATGGTCTTGGTTCCTGTCACCTAACTGGGTTATTTGGGTAACATTGTTCCTAAAGCAGCCTTACTTTATCTGCACATTCTCATTTTTCCAATTGACAATATACTTTACTGTAAGTAAATAATTTCAGGAGGCTCTATCAAGGTGTGAGTGACGAGGTCCCTAGCGCCACACACGACAGTGCACCCTAGCAGGGACTCCCTTACCAGTGTCTCATAGTATTCATCAGCACAGGTTTTCGAGGGATTTCTCAAGGACCAGTGGAATTAAAAGTTAATATTGGTAAGTATTTTACCTTAAGTATCAGCTTGAAAACATTCAATAGCTTAAATTTCTAAAGAAGGATGGAAAGAGAGATACATTTTCTACTCAACTTTTAAGTTGAGAAAGCTGCTAGATTTTTCTGTTGACAGACATAAGAATTCCAGTTATCTAAGTATGAAACTACTATTTTTGAAAGAAAACTAACCAATGAAATCTACTTAAATAATCATATCATTAAATTTTGCATTTTAGCACCCAGTTGCACATTGAAATGCTTTGTATTTCTTCAAAACATCAGGGCGAAGTATCATTTTATCTAAGGATTGGTGTTGTTTTTGCCCCTTGTAAGATAAGCAATCAATTAATAAGTTAACATTTGACTCAGATCCATTTGCATAAATAATTTATAATTTAAATTAAAATAGAAATTGATTGCAATATAGGTGTCTATTTGGTGATAGAAACCTTGAATTCAGTACATGATTGGGAAGCTGTATCTGCAAGTGTAGACAGACGCTCTTCTGTCAGGTGGGGATTCTGAGAATGTAAAGAATTTTCATGGCGATCCTTAACACAGACAATCTTAGAAGTTGAATTAAACCCCAAAAGAAAAGTATCTTGGCACTTCAAATAAAATAGTCTTGAAGGATAATTAAGCATGGATACACATCTGGCACCCATTATTAGCTGGAGCTTTTATCCTTCCTCACACACTGTGAAGCATGTCATGTTGACATGGACTTTTTGACTAAGAAGGTGGATCTACTTTGACTCTGATGGGAATAAATATACTTGTCATTCCGACAATGACATTTTAATAAATCATGAATTTTTAAAGAAACATGTGCTTTCAACTGAAACTTCATCAAGTGAATTTGTTATATTGAATATTAACTTTATATCCAATGAAGCAGCAAATAAAGTAGAAAGATAATTGTTAGATATACACCACTAAAAATGTCTGAGGTCTTGCTCATACCAGCTAAATTACTCCCTAAAAATATAAACCTATAATTATAGCACACTTTATGTTTTGGAAACTCGAAGATGGGATTTCGAGTGTTTTCAGCAGTTTGAAGTGATAAACGTTTAAAAAGATGGATGTGTTCACCCTATCTCAAATATAAACGTCACACAATGATATATATATATATATATATATCATTGTGTGACGTGATATATATATATATATATCAAAGCATCACAAGATATGTATAGACTTTATGCTTCTTTCACTAGTTAATGTTTAAATTAATATATGTATATATATGTTATCATAAACTTCTGCATGTTTGTGATTTTATCAGCTGTCTATACCTAGAGAAGCTGGTTATTATTTATAGAGTCAAGGAGACAGAGACAACCTAAGGCTGACAAGCTTTCTGTTCCTATTTTTCATAGCTCATCTTATCTTCTGGGGCCTTTTCTGTCTGCCATGTCTCAATCACCTATCATAGACCTTAGTATGTCTAATTTGAATGGACTCCCAAAGAAGGAAATTTAGAACAAGAACAATTGTACAGTTTGATTTTTATATCTAAAGCATTACAGAACTCTTTTCTTCAATGAAACTGAATAATTGAAGAATTACAGTAGAGACAGGTGAATACTGAAGAATAAACGAATAAACATTTCCTACAGAGGGCAAAGTTATGTGCGCGCACGCACACACACACACACACACACACACACACACACACACACACACACACACACACCAGTTTTTCCCCCATTCAAAAATGTGTTTCCTATTTGCTATATATTTGGGACCCTGAACTCCTCTTTCACTTTCTATTTCAGACAGCATAAGGGTAATTGATTTTTTTATTTTATATTCTCTCTCTCTCTTTCTCTCTCTCTCTCTCTCTCTTTCTCTCTCTCTCTCTGTTCTTTGTATCTTTTATTTTTATTTTATTATTTACTTTTTCCCACTAAAGCTTAACTTCAAAGGAGTAAATTAAATACATCAACTTCATTTTCTCAATGTAATTGGCATCTGCCATACTTTTGGGACATGTGTCATAATGTAGTACTTTCTGGGTATCTGGGAAATATCCTAAGGGAAATATAGAAACTCATTCTTTTGCCAAGTTGTCAATTTGAATGAGAGGCCAAAACAGAATTCACGCATAAAACTTCTATCTAGATTTCAGCCACACAGTGAATAAACCTGCAGAATTTACTATTGTAACTTGTGTAGTATTCACTATTGCAACTTGTGCAGTATTCACTATTGTAACTTGTGTGGTATTCACTATTGTAACTTGTGCAGTATTCACTATTGTAACTTGTGTAGTATTCACTATTGTAACTTGTGTAGTATTCAGTATTGTGACTTGTGTAGTATCAGGAGAGCCTCATTGTCAGGGTCAGATTGGCAATGAATTCAGCAACAGTTCCTGAAGCCCCCTTTTGCATGATGAGCTGTGGTGTCTCCTCTGGAACTCTCTGGCATCAGTGTGTTCCTATTTGAAACCCCATTTGGTGTATTTTTTAAAACGATCAGAATTTGACGTCTTCAAAGCATAATCTCCAGGCATAGCTCAAGCTTCTGGTGGCTCCATAAAGCTTTGTTATGTATTTCCTCTAAAATGACTCAAAAGAACTTATGTTTATCATGAATGCTGGTTTACGTCATCTGGCATCAATTCAAACATATACATTATTGGCTTCGTATTTAAAATAAGTGACAGAAAATATATATTGATGACGTCAGAGAATAGAAGCACTTCCAAACAGTAGAGAACAAATGGATGTGGCCTCCACTACTGTACTAGAGAGAGTATTTTTATTACATGATTCTTTAATTTATGATAGCCTCTATTTATCCTCTGAAAATAAATAGGATTCAGTTTACAAAGGAAAAATGACCATTGTTAGAAATGTAGTTAATATGTAATTCTAGGTTTTAGCATGTTGTCAACAGACTTTAATCCATCATTTAATCATTATGTTCAAATACTTTAAAACAGTATTCAGAAAATATGGTCAATTATAACATGAGATGCTTTACATATAGTTTATATATTAACATATATGTTGATTATATAAATATAAACATATATAAAACAGATGTGTATATAAAGTTGATATTAATTTTTATTTATTTTTACCAACCTAATGAAAATTAACACCTTTCTTAGGAAATTTTTCTTTAATATATTTTAATGCTATATATATCTCTTCTGTAAAAATATAAAAAAATTAGGATTCTGGCAGATTAAATGTATACTCTTTATAGCCTTTATGTGTAGAACTACGTAGTTTTGGACTATTTACTCGAGATAGATTTGGCAAGTTTTAAATAAAAGATTCATGTTTCATGACATAGAGAACTTTGTTAAATTGGAGTTATTATGATTTCTTTAGTACTATAGACCATCATGGACCTTACCCCTAAGTGTAGCTCATATCTGAGAATATAACTACACTTAAAAATAAAAATTTTAAATGAATTATTAAGTTATAACAATCTCTATGGGTGATTAGGTTAAAATATGTTTGTTTGGGTGGATGCTAACACAATCTGAATATTTTTTCATTGGCAAAAGGGTATGCATGAAAGAGCATGAGCACATTGGAAAACAGGTAACGATAGAGAACGAGTGGCCATCTACAGACGAGAGAGGGGACCCATGAGAAACAGACATGGAGATGCTGTGATACTGGACTGCCTGTGTCCTGAGTCTGAGATATGAATGAGTGTCTTTAGTACTTTATTATGACAGTGCCATTCTCTTACTGCATTTCCAGTAAACAAACTTGCCATTAGATACATGTTTTTAAAGGTTCTTATTAATCTTTGTATCATAAATTATAACCAAGAGTATGATTGATTAATGTCAATTATTGTATAGTTTGTAATGGCGTAGACTAATGCATTTGTGGATAAAATATATATGTATTTATTAGAGTAGCTTTTCCATCAAATGAGTTACTCATTTGATATATTAACAGAAAATGCTAAGATATTACTATCATTAGTCTATTTCTGTATGAAAAGATGTATAGTGCATAGGCTCCCAAATATGTACAGATATGTGCATATGTTTAACATATATTTATATAATTTATATCTGCAACGTTTTGAAATAATTTCAAAAGAAAGAGTAATGTAGATGTTATCACAGCCTCCTAATTACAATGTATTCGGAATGAGAAACAGTTTTTTCAATAGACAAACTTTTCACATGGACTTCAAAATTTGACATAGTGCATTGGAAAACATGACTATTAAAATAAATCTCAATTTGATGAATGCTTTCAGTTCTTTCTATTCATTCTTTTTTCTTTATTTGATGTATTCATGCCTCCTGAATAAAATAATGTATATTAACAATCTCCAGAAAAATGTTCTTAATGTTATAAATGGGAATGCGAATTTACCTACTTTATCAGGAAGAAATAGATGTGCACACTTGGAAAGAAGAATCATGCAGCAGCAAAATGATGTCATTCTGGAGAAAAGGGTTCTGGAGAGACGATAATCCATTCTCTCAGTTCTCCCCATGCACACACACTGTACAGATATTTCTTTTTCCATAAAATGTCCAGAAAAATTGAATCTTCTATACTACAAGCTTATGAGAATTAATTTATTTTCTTACATTATAGTTTGATACATATTATTTATCAACAGATAAATAAACAACATATAATACAGATGCTTTGGAAATTAATTCAGTATTTTCTGAATTATACTTTATTAATATGATCTGAACAATTCAGGGAGATTTTAACTTTTATGTCTAGATAATAAATAAAACATTGATCAAATATTTCATTGTGAAATTAATTATGCTGTAAAAGCAAATTTTAAGAGATCCTCATTTGGATATATTATGCAAATTTATTACTGTCAAATTGCTTGCCATAACTTAATTAATTGACAGAACATATTATTTCATTTTCATATAAAATGTGAAACAAAAATATTGACACTTTCTAATTGTTTTACCCAGTACCTTTCTTTTTTTATTTTATTTAATCTTTATTAACTTGAGTATTTCTTATTTACATTTCGATTGTTATTCCCCTTCCCAGTTTCCTGGCCAACATCCCCCTTGCCCCTCCCCTTCCCCTTCTACATGGGCTTCCCCTCCCCAACCTCTCCCCATTACCACCCTCCCCCTCAACAATCCCGTTCATTGGAGGTTCAGTCTTGGCAGGACCAAGGGCTTCCCCTTCCACTGGTGCTCTTACTAGGCTATTCTTTGCTACCTATGAGGTTGGAGCACCTTTCTAAACATGTATTAATCATTTATTTTAAGAGGTAGAAGTTTGTTCAGGCACTTTTGCATCAACTTAAATGATTCACTATCACTTTGAGAACTTCACAGATAGAAATCCTAATAATGGTATCTAGGTAATTCTTACTGTTATACTAAAAAAAAAAAAAGAAGAAAAAGAAAAGGTAATGGTGAAGAAATGGTGAAGAACAAACAGTTTAGAAACCTGTCACATTTTGACCATACTTTTTAACTGTATGGTAGACTTTGAAAATACTTACTCAATCCATATGAAATTACTACATGATGGATACTGTAAAATAAAATGTAAATGTACTGTTCTTAGTGTTCGGGGAGCTTGGATTTGCAAGACTGAGTTTTGGTGTCTGAATGATTCATAAGGAATGGCCTCCCTCCCAAGTGTCCTGTATCCTCATGTAATGGAAAGAGGTCCAATTGCATTTAGGTGGTTTTTGTTTGTTTGTTTTTATTTTCGTTTCTTTTTTTTTTTTTTTGAAGGACACCAGTTTAGAGTATTTGTTCCTCAAATCTAACTACTCCCTGAAATGTTTGATCTCCATAAAGCATCATGTGCATACCAAGAATGTTCCCAATATATTTAAAGGAAGAGACCAGAAGTAGTGAGGCCAAAGCCTCTTTGATTCTATCTCTCCCTCTCCCTTCCTCCCTCTCCCTCTCCTTCTTTCTCCCTCCCTCTCCCCATCTCACTCCTTCCTTCTCCCCCTCCCTCCATGCTTCTCCCCTCCCTCTCCCTTCCCCCATCTCTCTGTGTACAAGAGTATGAATGTGTTGTTTTATTTTCTTTGACAATATTGAAGAATATCAGATTTCTGCCATATCCATAATGGTTTAAACCTGAAAATTCACTGTCAGAAAATCCTGAGTTATCTGCACACACGTAGTATCTTATATCATCCTAAAGGTGTTCTGTTATCTAAGCACATACTGTAGAGTTCTTAGTTATCCTGACTAAACAGTTCACTGGTAGAACAAAACTGTAATACCCTTGGAGTTTCATGGGGTAAATAATGAAAATAAAGAGAAGCAGAAAGAAAAACGGAAGAGTTACCTCGCTCAATATATCCTCTTCCATCTATTTGCCTGCAAACTTCTTGAAGTCATTGCTTTTAATGAGTGAGGTAACCCGGACACAGAAAAACACACATTGTATGGACTCACTAGTAAGTGGATATTAGCCCAAAAGCTCACAGTTCCCATAATTCAACTCATAGATCACTTGGAGCTCAGGAGAAAGACCATGGTGTGACTGCTTCTGTCCTGTTTGAAGCAGGAACAGAATCATCATGGGAGATAGAGAGGGGACATGGGAGGGACAGGGGAGAGGGAGCAGATAAGGAGAAAGTAACAGGTACAGAGGGTCAAATAAAAGTATGTAGCAAGGGGGGTGGGCAGGAATGAGGAACTAGAGATAGTCACGGGAGGATCCCAGACACCAGGGGAAACAGAGACTCCCAGGACCCAACTGGGAGAACTTAAGCCGCAATGCATAGAGAAAGGGGAGATAGATCCTGTAGCGACCACCTCCAGTAGATAGGCAAGGCTCCTGGTGGATGGATGGAACCACCCACCCATCTCAAAGTTTTTAATCCAGAAATGTTCCTGTTCAAAGGAAGAAAAGGGTCAAAAATGGAGCAGAGACTGAAGGAAGAGCCATCGGGGACTGCTCCACCTGGAGATCTACCTGTATGCAGACACCAAACCCTACATTGTTGTGGTGGTCAGCGGGTGCCTGTTGACAAGAACCTGGTGTGGCTGCTCCTTGGGAGGTCAGGCCAGCAACTGAGCAATGCAGATGGGGATGCTTGGAGCCAACCATTAGAATAAGCTCTGGGGCCCTCGTAGTGGAGCTGGTGGACGGACTGAAGGGGCTGAGGGGGATTGCAACCCCTTAAGAAAAACAACATCAACTGTCCGGGCCACCTAGTGCTCCCAGACACTAGACCATCAACCAAGGAGTTTACAGGGGGGGTGGTCCATGACTCCAAATTCATATGTAGCAGCAACTGTAGCAGAGACTCTTTGTTCTGTGGAAGTTTGATGTCCCGGATAAGGGAAATACTGTAGCTGTCAGGCAGAAGAGGCTGGTTTGGTGGGGAACACCCTCATAGAGGCAAAGGGGAGGAGAGAGAGGGTAGATGTGGGAAGGGTAAACCGGAAGTGGGGTAAACAAATAGAATGATTAATTAAGCACACACACACACACACACACACACACACACACACACACACACACACACAGACACTCACACCTACAAGGAAGGAAAGAGAAGACAGTGCTGGTAAAGGGGAAGAGAGACACCTGTAAGAAAGAAGAAACACAATTAGATGGGGTGGAGGTGCTCTCTTTAATTCATAGTTGTTCTGCTCTCCAGAACCTTATGGTTGATTCTGGTTAAACAACTTGAATTCATATCATAGTCCAATTTCTTAACTGGTCATGAAAACATCCCAAGCTATCTTTTTTGTTTAAAGTCTTTAAGGAACTATATTGTCAGACCACTTTAATGTTATAGATGGCAGCTCTAAGTACCAGGAGTCTACTCAAGAAATCTTATCTATGTTTTGCTTTTGAGGTATATTTTTTATCAATATTTTATATTTCTCTTCTGCCATTTTTCCCCACTATTTCTGTGAATATCTGACTTCACTTAGTCTATCAGAACTGCATGTAGACCACATTATTCCCTCTGAGGCTATCAGCAACAGGGTAATTTGATGTTTCTCTGCATCTATCATAGCCCTATGTCATGTTCGTTATAACTTAACAATTTAGCTTTCCCTACTTTGTTTTATATTGTTTCTTTCTGTTCCTCTCATTAAACTTGATAAACATTTATCATTTAAAAAGGTAAGTGTTCATGAAATATGTTTCAAATGAATAGGAAATTTGTTATATTAAAGGAAATTTGTTATGTTAACCACAAGGGATGAGGGTTGGGAATGGGGGTAGGTGGCAGGGGTGGGTGGGTGGAGGAAACATGATCTGGCTTTGGGTCAGGGGAAAAGAACTGAAGCCCTGAAGTCCAGCAGAAAGAATGAAAACAGGCAAGCTCAAGAGGAAAGAGGTCGGAAGGACCCTCCAGAATGCACCAGAGACCTGGGGAGTGAGAGACTCTCAGGACTCAAAGGGTGGGGGAGGGGAACTCTAGATGAAATGCCCTACATTGGGGAGAGGGAACTTGAATCCATGTCCAGCAGAAAGACAGAGCATCACATGAGGCATGGGGTTGCTATCCCACAGTCAAAGCTCTGACCCATAATTCTTCCTGTCGGAAAGAAATGCAGCGATGGTAAATGGAGAAGAATCTGAGGAAGACTGCCCTCCCAAAGACCCAACAAGCAGCTGAAAGTGCTGATATGTGCACCCAACCAATAACAGAAGCTGGGGAGCCCTTTGGTTAACTTAGGGAAAGGCTGGAGGAAGCTGAGGAGGGCAACCCTATAGGAGGACCAGCAGTCTCAATTAATCTGGACCCCCGAGATTTCTCAGACCCTGGATCACCAACCAGTCAGCATACACCAGCTAATATGAGAACCCCAATACATCTACAGCAGAGGACTCCTGGGTTTGGGCTCAGTAAGAGAAGATGCATCTAACCCTCAAGAGACTGGAAACCCCAGGGAATTTAGAAGAAAGGTGGCATGGGTGGGGTGGGGACATCCTCGTGGAGACAGGAGGGAGGGACGAGGAGGAGGTATGGGATGTGAAACAGTCTGAAGGTGGACCTGGAGGGGAATAAAATCTGGAGTGTAAAAAATAAATAAATAAATAGATAAATAAATAAATAAATAAATGGTATCATCAATTAAATATAAGTACCTTCAGAAGTTCTTATTGAGTGACATATATTTATGCATATTATGCACTTCTTCAGAAGAAAATTATATTTGCTTTTTTGCGTCAGAATTTAATTTAGTTTTAACAGAATAACTGTACAGTTATTTTCTGCATATGGACTACTTTTGTGTGGAAGGTGGAATCAGGTTGACGAATAATATGTGAGTGAAACTTTTTGTTACTTCCTTAAGTATCTCTATTCCTTCATGTGATCATGTGTGTGAATGACACAGCCTCATGAGTTTGACTACCCACTGGAAGGACAGATGTAAAAACGCAGTGTCTTCTATATTTTTTGAATTCTGTGTTTAAAATGGTTTATTACTATACCCAAGAATGACTTTTTTTTTTTTTTTTTTTTATTAACTTGAATATTTCTTATATACATTTCGAGTGTTATTCCCTTTCCGGTTTCGGGCAAACATCCCCTCCCCCCTCCCCCTTCCTTATGGGTGTTCCCCTCCGACCCTCCCCCATTGCCGCCCTCCCCCCAACAGTCCAGTTCACTGGGGGTTCAGTATTAGCAGGACCCAGGGCTTCCCCTTCCACTGGTGCTCTTACTAGGATATTCATTGCTACCTATGAGGTCAGAGTCCAGGGTCAGTCCATGTATAGTCTTTAGGTAGTGGCTTAGTCCCTGGAAGCTCTGGTGGCTTGGCATTGTTGTACATATAGGGTCTCGAGCCCCTTCAAGCTCTTCCAGTTCTTTCTCTGATTCCTTCAACGGGGGTCCTATTCTCAGTTCAGAGGTTTGCTGCTGACATTCGCCTCTGTATTTGCTGTATTCTGGCTGTGTCTCTCAGGAGCGATCTACACTTCTGCACTTCTTTGCTTCATCCATCTTGTCTAATTGGGTGGCTGTATATATATGGGCCACATGTGGGGCAGGCTCTGAATGGATGTTCCTTCAGTCTCTGTTTTAATCTTTGCCTCTCTCTTCCCTGCCAAGGGTATTCTTGTTCCCCCTTTAAAGAAGGAGTGAAGCATTCACATTTTGATCATCCGTCTTGAGTTTCATTTGTTCTAGGCATCTAGGGTAATTCAGGCATTTGGGCTAATAGCCACTTATCAATGAGTGCATACCATGTATGTCTTTCTGTGATTGGGTTAGCTCACTCAGGATGATATTTTCCAGTTCCAACCATTTGCCTTTTAATTTCATAAACTCGTTGTTTTTGATAGCTGAGTAATATTCCATTGTGTAGATGTACCACATTTTCTGTATCCATTCCTCTGTTGAAGGGCATCTGGGTTCTTTCAAGTGAAATGAGTGACGTGTTGGGTGTTAGAATTCTCCTGTCTCTGCCGCCAGTGCTGAGATTACAAACACATGCTGTCACATGAGGTTGTGCTTTCCATGTTGCATCTAGAACATTTTAATTATTTTTCAAATATTTTCTTGGATATCACCAATTTTTTATTTAAAGACAAAATAGAATCAGTGAAATTGTTCTCAAAGAACTTGGAGCTATTATCTAAGAATCACATGTTCCCCTAATAATTCACAACTTTTAATAATTCACAGAATCCTCAGAATCCACGCAGTTACTACTGTCATTCATCAGTAATAGGTTTCACCTCCAAGTTTTCAAATATTAGATGGTTGAGATTAAACCATTCTGCATTTTTCTACACACCCAGGACTAGAAATCATATATTAATTTTTATGCCAAATCCTTATGCAAAGATAATATAATTTCTTGAGTTATTCAGAGACACTTAACTATACATAAATTTTCCCTAAATTTAATTTTAAATAAGAAAATTGAATGATATTACTAGCTATCCATATTCACTATGTTATGATGTTAACATTAGTCATGGGAATTAAGGACGTTTTTAACTTTGCTTAATGGATTTTATGCCCTCCTCTTTGCTTTATTATCCTGGGGAAAATGTTTTGAGGTCTTCATTTTGTCACTTGTCTGAGTCCTCATCTTACTTTTCACTCAAAGATCCAATCAATCTTTTGTCATTTCTTCACTGTTTTAAGAGATTTTAAAGTGCTCTATTGACAGAAGTGTACTGTTGCCATGTAATATTCTTTATATATTGTTACTACCTATGCATACTCAAAGATCACAAGTAATGGGAGCAAAGTTAAACACTAATAATGACATTGGTCAGAATGTTTTAAATGTAGGTGTAGTTGCTGACAAACATGATTTTTTTTTAGGAGTAAAAGCTTAATATTCCAAAATATTGAATGTATGGCTTTTTATAAGCAGATGTGACCATGAAAATGAGTTTTGAGATTTGTACGTACACGTCAGGCCCACTATCTCTCTCTTTCTCTACTTCCAACTTTCAGATAAGATGTAAGCTTCTACTCTGGCAGCAATGTGTGCCCATTTGCTGAATTTCTCCCCACCATGATGATTGTGGATTCACCTTAAAAAGCTGTAAGCAAATTCCCAACTAAATACTCATTTTTATCAGTCATCGCACTCATGGTTTATCTTCACATCAACTGAAGGGTAATTTAAACATAATATAAAAATTGATTTTAGTTCAATTATTTTCATTTTATTTGCATAAATATAATTTAATCTACTAACTAGGTATTAGGACATAATTTATCATAATGTTTACACATTAAATTTTATATATTAATTTTTACATGGGTTTTTTATCTTTATTAACTTGAATATTTCTTATTTACATTTCGATTATTATTCCCCTTCCCGGTTTCCGGGCCAACATCTCCCTAACCCCTCCCCCTCCTCTTCTATGTGGGCTTCCCCTCTCCATCCTCCCCCCATTACCACCCTCCCCCCAACAATCATGTTCACTGGGGGTTCAGTCTTGGCAGGACCAAGGGCTTTCCCTTCCACTGGTGCTCTTACTAGGCTGTTCATTGCTACCTATGAGGTTGGAGCCCAGGGTCAGTCCATGTATAGTCTTTGGGTAGTGGCTTAGTCCCTGGAAGCTCTGGTTGCTTGGCATTGTTGTTCATATGGGGTCTTGAGCCCCTTCAAACTCTTTCAGTCCTTTCTCTGATTCCGTCAACTGGGGTCCCGATCTCAGTTCAGTGGATTGCTGCTGGCATTCACCTATGTATTTGCTGTATTCTGGGTGTGTCTCTCAGGAGAGATCTACATCTGGTGTTTACATATTAATTTTTTATATTCCAGTGGCACACATAGTAAAAACAATTCTAAAATACATTTATATGCTTCAGTATTCAGTAAATATTAAACCTGGTTTTACAAGATATTTGAAGGGTATTTTATTGTAAAAGTTTTACACCGTTATATTTTTTACTGTCTAAATTTTCATGAAAGTTTGTATTGTAGGTACACCAAACTATGCTATGTTATTCCTTTTTTCCTGTAAATTCATAAGCAAAATAATGACAAAAATAATTTTTATTATTTTTCAGTCATTCAGAAGCTTTGATTTTTTTTGTTATAAATGTGTTTTATATTGGACTAGACCCTTCAATATATTGTTTATTGCTTGGAATCATTTAGAGTTTATCTTTCTATAAATAGGTTAATGATTTGGTTGAATAATAATCATAGCTAAGGTAATATTTTTAAATGACTAACATTAATTAGGGCAACAGGAAATTAATTTCAAGTATTTCTTTTAAGTAAATCACTATAAAGATTTTTGGGATTGACTTAGATGATTGGGTTACATTTTTGTTATTTAAAAATCTGATAACTTCTCTTAATTTCTTACATTTCAATTTCTGTTTATGCTAGTTCTTCAGTTTGTTATTTATTTATTCTTCAATTAGTTTTACTGTTGTGTCTCTAAGGAAAAGATTAAGCACTTAACAAAAATACTACAAAATGAATTAGTACTAAGTAACATTAAGATTGTAAGGAACTTAAAGATTTATTAATAAACAATAGAGAAAATAACAGAAATATGTAAAAGCAATAATCATTATATTTCTCTAGCTAGTAATCAAAAAATTTCACTAAGAACCATGATTATCTTAATAAAACAAAAAGTATATTTTTATTGTGCCTTTTATTTTCTATGTCCCCCAAGATGTCTTTAACATATATTCTATTTGAATAAAGCACTTAATGTTAGGTCCATGCAATCATTTTGAAGCTTATAAATGCTAAAAGCATCTATACACACAAACACAAGTATTCAGAATAGAAATATAAATTTCTCTAATAAATTATAATTGTATTAATATAACAATCATTAGTAATCAAGAATTAAAATTCACCAACAGGAAACACTTCTAGGTTGAAGGGCTCCATTAATATTTTCTAAAGTATAGCAAAATCCTGTATTGTAAAATAGAATCTGAGTCTAAGGCTTTATTTGCTAAAATAATCAAGTAAGATGTTAAACACGATGTGCATATTGAAGTTTAGATCCTAAAATGAAGCACCATGAGGCTGGTAGGGACATGGAGTAAGGTCAAGATGAAGAAAAGAAGTGAGAGATGTTTCACTGAGTTACTGTTGGTCCCTTTTTCCTCACGGGGTATGATAGCATGTTATCTTACAATCATGGTTCCAAGTCTCTTCTATCTTTTTTAATTGAATAAGCTTTACTTGCATGTATTCATGTCTTGTAATACTGGGTGATAAAATGTACAATATTTCATCCGCTTTGAGCTTTATTTTACTAATACTATACTATCCTTGCTATCCTTCTTCCCACCCCTTGATTCTATTGATTTCCTTTATTGTTCAGTTTCATAATCCCTTAACACACACACACACACACACACACATATATTATACACACAAACACATATATTATACACATACATACACACATATATTACACACACACACACACACATATAGGCAAGACTTTGTGTGTCTATGTATAATCAAAGACTCAATTTTAGTATGGTTTATTTGGTTTAAGATCATAATTTCTACTTGATTCCCCTTTCCTACAAACTCATTTTTCTTTATGATTGGATAGTAAATTTCTATTGGGTATATATTCTTTGTTTCGTTTCTTTGCTTGCTTTTTTATCCTGTCTTTTCTGATTTACACTTATAGTGAGTGATTCCGGGAGTGTTGCAGCTCTGATTTAGATAGTTGATTTCTGTTTAGCTCTTTGAGAGACCTCAATGGTGATTTAAATAGTAATTGTAATAATTTATATTGTCACTAGCAGTTCATATCGGTATGCTTTGTCTTTATCCAGCATTTCTTTTTACTAGTTTTCATAATGACTGCCATTCTGACAAATATGAAGTATAATTTCAATGTTTTTAAATCTGTATTGATGCCTTGGCTATTGATGTCAATTTTGTTTTTGTTTTTTTTCCTTTAAAAGTTGTAAGTGACAGAGGACCAGGAAGTCGGAGAAAGATTGTACCTGAACAGTGTCAACATGAGTAGACTTGCAAATGTGGTTGGGACAATATCACAGGGTCCACATCCTTCTAGGGACCAAACAAAGCAAAACCAACCTACAAGTAGCTAAAACATGTTGAGAGCAAGTATTAAAGAATTAGCCTTCCCAGGGATAAGACCCTTTGTTAGCCAAGCAAATGATCTACCTTCAAATCATACATATCTAAACAATAATAGATGGACGAAGTAGCTAAAATTTTTATATTTGTGTGTGTGTGTGTGTGTGTATGTGTATGTGTAAAAGTAATCAAAAATGAAGCAGACAATTTGATTGGGAGTGAGATGAAGGAGTAGAAGGCAAGAACATGGAAAGATTGAAATGAGAAATGGGAAATGGGAAAGGAGAAAATGATGTTATAGTTTAAATAAATAAATAGATAAATAAATAAATAAATACAAAAGTAAGAGCAACACATAAAACCAAGAATTTACATTAAATGTGAAATTATCATGTTGAAAACCTACGAGGAGTATTTACTATTATCTAATATAAATATTAACTATTTCAAATAAACATTTTCATAACTACAGATAGCATGGTAGCATTAATAAAAATTACTCTGTAGGCTCAAATATTTAAATGCTTACACATCAAGGAGTGACACCACCAGGATGGATGCCCATGTTGGAGTAGGGGTAGACTTGGAGGACATGTGTCAGTGAGTGTGTGCTTTTATGTGCCAGAAACACAAGTCACGCCTACTAGCTCCTTTTTTCCTGCTACCAGCAAATCTATATATAGAATTCTCAGTGACTTGCACAGGATCATCTCATCCTTCCTACTGCCGTGCCCCCTACCATGATAATAATGAAATAAACATTTGAAACTTAAATAAACCCAATTAAATGCTTTTTTTTTAATAATTCACCATAGTCATAGCTTGTCTTTACATCAATAGAACACTGACTAAGGTATTAACAAAATTTGTTGGGATTTCTTATTTCTTTATTACTTTATATTTTCCCATGTTGTTAATAATACCAAAAAATTGGAAAATAGAATAGTCAAAATATGTATTGAAAATCATGGCAATTATAAATATGGTAAATTTTGTCCCACAGAAGTCATGGGCTCACTTGCCTTAGGCTATCAATTGGCACCTTACTAAAATGATGGAAGCATGGAAAAATCATAAATAATATTTTAATAAAATACTTGGAATAAATCTACAAACTCACAACTTTTTTTAGGGACTTTATTTATTTTCCTTCCTGATTTCCCCACCGCGAAACCCCTATCCCATCACCCTTATCCTATTTCTATGATGGTGCTCTCCCACCCACCTACCCACTTCTGCCTCACTGCCCTAGCATTCCCTTATGCTGGGGCATCAAGCTTCTACAGGACCAAGGGTCTCCCTAACCACTGATGCCAGATAAGGCGGTCCTCTGATATATATGCAGCTGGAACCATGAGTCACTCCATGTGTTCTCTTTGGTTGGTGGTTTAATTTCAAAGAGTGCAAGCTCTAAGAGGAAAGCATTTAAAATACTTAACACTGCATATAAAGAAGCATCCAGAGGCATGAATTATCTCTTCAATGGGCTCAAAAACCAGCCTCTGGATAACAGAATTGACATTAAGTAGAAGGTTGAATCTCCATTGTTTACAGAAACTATGGAGCCCTTAGGTAAAGATCTGATTTTCATAAATTAGATCAATAAACAAAGGATAAACATGGGAAATGAATCCAAACACATTCACAGATAGAGTAATGCTCTTAAAGTTTGTTTAGTTGAATTCTTCTTGAAAGATAAGCAAGGAACATATTTTGGTTTTCAAACTCAAGTTTTTAAGCTCCTATCCCAATAAATGCCAGAAAGAAATGAGTACATAGCTAAGGAAATTCACTTATGTTCAAGAACCTATTCTACATTGTTCAAAATAAGTCTGTATATTTGTATAACAAATTTCAGGAAACAACAGTAATGTTTTATTAGGAGACTTATTATCAATATTATATGGAATATTTGAAACTCTTATAATTTGAGGTACTATAGTTTTATTTAGAATTCTTCTCTTTTATTATCAAGTGCTTGTATCTTTCATACCAATTAAGAAGTACTAAGATAGATTCTTCTGGTAGCTGTTCCTGTCAATTTTTTTTAAAATCAATAAATCTATAAATAATTCTCTTGTCAAAATTGTTACATTATAAAATTATTGATAATAATTGCAATATTAGGAATTTCGTTGAAAAGTAAGAAATAAAAGAATGACCAGGCTGGGCTTGAACTCAGAGACATGCATGTCTCTGTATCCTGAGTGCTAGGATTAAAGGAATGCACCACCATGCTCAGAACTAAGCTTTTCTTTAATTCCTTTTCACAAGTTGGAAGCTTCTCTGTTTGGGGTTCTTCCCCGAGGTCACCACTCCCAATATTCTACTTAAGATCCAGCTTTTCTTTAATTCATCTCCTTGAGTAAAGAATTTAGCTTCCTTCTTCCTGGTGCTCCTTTTGATTAATGTCCTTTACATGCATGGACATTTATAAGAAAGGACATGGTCTATACCAGACTGTTTGGAAATCTCCTCTTCAAATACAATTATTAGAAAACTCTTCAATTTAGCCTCAGACACATTTTTTGATAAGTATAAAAAGCAGCCATATCCTCCACTAAAATATCATGAGAATGATCACCAGGCAGCCTATTAAAATCCACCCCCTTCTGAAACTTCTTGAGCCAGGCCCCACAGTTCGAATAATTCTCGGCTCCACTGACTTCCATGTTTTTACAAGTATGACCCATTATTCCCTACTTAAAGCATTCAACTGTTTTCTAATCCATAGTCCTAAAGTCCACATCCCTCCAACAAAAGTATGGTCAAATCTTTTACAGCGGAACAGAAATCACAGAACTTGGTACCAACCTCTGTCCTTGTTAGAATTTTATTACTATGGAGATAAACTATGGCCATGGCACCTCTTAAACATTTAATTGGGGATGGCTTAAATGTTCAGAAACTTAATCCATTATCATTGTAGAAAATATGGTGGACTGTAGGCAGGCATGAAGCTGAAGAAAGAGCTGAGAGTTCTACATATTGTTCCTCAGAGAGCAGACAGAGACTGTCACTTTGTGTAGCTTGAAGTTAAGAGAGCTCAAAGCTTACCCCAACACTGACACACATTTTCAAAGGATTCATTACTACTCCAACAAGGATATATCCTTTAAGAGTGTCATTCACTATGGGCCAAGCATTCAATATGTGTGGGCTCATACCTATTCAAAGCATAACAGTACACTTTCATATAAGTTGTCCTAAAGAATGACTCAACATTAAAAATGATGCAAGCCAGAATCTCATTATCATGTAAGACTGATAGTTTCAAAATTATCTAACATACTGATAGAGGCCCAACTCTAGCCTAAACATGAAGAGTCTTGTTTTGTGCATAGAAACAGGTTTCTCTATGACATGTTTAACACATAGTCCCAACAAGAAACATATTAGCTTTCATTGCATGTTGTCTGCATGTATGCAGAAACCTCTATTTACCTCTGTTTCTGTGTGTTGGAGGAGAACTCTCAGATGTAGTGAGTGTCTTTCACCGCCTTCACCTGTTGAACCTGTACTAGTTTAGTTAGAGGTTATATTCTTGTTAAGGGCAGGAAGCAGGTGTTTCAGGGCTTTACTGTAGTTAATGGCATCTGTGTTTTTCCACCCTCTTTGTTCCTTGAAATGATAGCTTTGAGACATCTTATATATGAAAACATACTTAGACAAAGAGCTTTGTCTATACTCCCTACACCACATATCCCACTAATCCAGCTTATTAAATTCTAAGTGTGCCCTGTAGCTGGTTCCTGAATATGTATCCTTCTCAGATTTTGGAGTAAATTTATAGCACCTTAGTATCTCCCAGAATCTCTCTCTGTAGCAACTTCCACATCCCTATTTCTTGCCTAAGCTAATAGACCAACAGTATTTTTGATAGTCAATGATTCCATACAGTACAGGAGAGTCTCTCTATACTTTAACAATCACGTTTTGTTACTAGACAGTTCTGTCAACATATTTCAATTCAAATGATTGTATTTGAGGCCTTTTCTCTTCTCCAAGAAGAGTCATTGTTCCTTGCTTCTTGACATTCAAGGAACATTGCATCAACTCCTATGTAGTAACCTGCTTCTATAAAAGGTCTTCTATTAGTAGGTAGACGTGATACTAATGGAGCAAGCACAGAATTATGTCTGTCAAATATGTTTATTTGTTTAAGTTCAAAATAACTATATGAAGAAGTGACGCTAGATTAGTAGTCAAAGACCTGATGGGAGAAAGGGAATCTGAGGTGTCTTATGAGCAGAGCTCACATTGTCATATCAGGTGTGAGTAAATAAGGAGTTAGTGATTTAAGCTCTTTTTCTTGCAAATTAAAAGAAGGAATCCTATAGACGAATGAGTGGTGATTTTAAACATATGGTTTATTATTATATAATAAAGTCCTATGGTATATAAAGCATAGTCCAGAAAACAATCAAAGCTTAATACGGGTTTCCAAGAGAGAAAAAAAAAAAAGAAACATTGAGAACTTTTATCTAGATTCTTTTCAAAGGGCTTATACTAGAAGTCAACATGGGCTGAAATAATTTGTGCCTTCCCTCTCACCTCAAAGACATGAAGCGCCCCTTTAGTAGGTATGTTACATGAATATGTGAAAATCATTATTTTCTTAAAATTCATGAGTTAATATTTAATGTTTTAAGTGATTAGATTCTTGTTCTAGCCAGATGATTACACATCACATTCAAGTAAAACATGCCATATAGTATGAAAAATTGCAAAATGATTATATTTATTTGATTATTTTATTCTTTTGAAATTATATGACCACACTTTACCACTTTCTTTTCCCTGCCTGACCCCTTACTTGCATTTCTCCTTGCTTTCTCTCAAATCTATTCTGATACACACACACACACACACACACACACACACACACACACACACACACACACACATACATATGTATATATATATGCTGAAAGAATAATAAAAATATGGTACATATACATTGGAATATGACTCATCTGAAAGAAAAAATGAAATCATGACATTTGCAGGTAGATGGGTGGAAATAGGAAAGATCATATTGAGTGCTGTAAGTCATACCCAGGAAAGAAAACTTCACATGATTTCTCTCATCTGAGGTTCCAAATTCCAACTCTTCAGATTTGAGAGGAGAACCTGGAGTGGTCACAGAAAATGACAGTAAATGGGAACCATGGAGGGGCTTCCACAAGAGAAGATGAACAAGGTATTCATGGCTTGATTAGGAGATATGAAACAAGGGGCGAAAGTGAGTATTAATTTGAGTGTGGGAAGATGATAAATACAGAATGAGGCAGTAGGGCAAAGGACTAGAAAGTAAGTTGGAAGGAGTCACAAGGCATCTTGTGATTATCTACAGTCATTATGTTTAAGTCATACAATGTTTTACATTAGAGACATACCTTCTTTTGCGTCATAGATATTTCCTGGAAATTTTGCACTTTTAGAAATAACTCACTGGTTTAAGTCATCCGAGAAAATCATCCAGAGCCTTGCTTTGATGCTTATTCTGAATTAAGTATTTGTATATAATCCTGATTTTCTCTTTTCTTTCTCAAACCAGTGTTTTAGTTGCTTTACATTTAAGAATTTATCTGAAACCCACCTAAATTATTCAGCGTCTCATGCATAATAAACACAGACTTTTATAACCCTTATAACAAATGTTCATCTGAGCAGATGGTTTCTCACCATGGTCTGCACTGTAATCTGTGATTCATGGGTTACATGCCTCGGGGAAAAGAGTTTATAAACACTGGATTAACAGCGTAATTACATTTAGTTTGGAGAAAAAGTGACATTATTGAAGGAATAGCCAACCTATAATTAGTGAAAGTAGAAGTCCGAAGATCCAGTTTTACACCCAAAGTCCTGAACTTGTACAATGGATTCCATAGGGCTACAAGAGCAATTTTTATCTTTATCTTCCTTTACAAATACATAAATTTAATTAGTACCTGTGCTGATGTCTTTTGTATCACCTTAGTACTGAATAAAGCTATTGCATACTACGACAATATATTACAATTTCTTTGCTAAAGAGCAGTTTTCAGGTATAAGATCTGACAGGAAAGTGGAGGAGACAGGATAAAGCACTACAAGATGATGCGAAGCACAGAGAGGCACAACATCTGCTGAGCTGGGGAAACTGTGGCATTTCTCAAATGGAGGAGGTGACAGATAAATTATCTCCTATAGTACAGGAGAACGAAAGCTATAGAGTCTTTCAGCTCCTGTTCTGGAAGGATGATGGTTATAGGTCACTCTCTCAGCTTCAGCTTTCTCTTTCACAGTCTGATGTGCATACTCAGATGACATTAATTTCTGGTCGTTTACTCTTTATACTGATGAAGTCACATACTTCAGTCCTCTAAGTGAGTACATACCACATTTTTACAAATAATATTTAAAGGAGAAAGTGAGAAATTTTTTAAGGTCAGGGGATACTAGAGAGGAATATTTCTTAGTTACCTTTTGTTGGGATAGCTATCATTTAAATATCTACAAGGATAATGAAAATATCAAGTCTTGATATTTAATCCTACACTTTACATTTCTGCCAGAATCAAACCCTTCTTACACATAAGGATGTTGGTTTATGAAACAATATGTTTGCTTATGAAATTACACACCTTGGATGTGCACTCACTAATAAATAGAGGATTTTGGAAACAAAATGCTGCTGGGACCTAATATGAACCTGTACCTTCTAGGATATACCCACTTATTTAATAAACCAAATGGAATCCAAACATTTTATTCTAAAATTATATACGACATTATTCTTTTCAAAATATATATCAAGCATTTCCCAAAATATGCAAAGGAAATTGCTCAACCATGCTCACTAATGCTCTATTAATAATAATCAGAATTTGGAAATATATTGGGTGACCATTGACAGAAGAATGGATAAAGAAAATATCATGCATTTACACAATGGAGTATTTCTCAGCTTTAAAAACAATGACATCATGACATTTGCAGACACATAAATGGAACTAGAAAAATTATTCTGAGTGAGATATCCCAGATTCAGAAATAGTAATATGATAAATATTAGCTTACACATAGATAGCACCTGTGGGGACAATGATATCCATGTTAAAATCCATAGAATGACATGAGAAATGTGTTGAATAAGAACAGATAGATCTCATTAGGACAGATAAATTAATATAAAGTTACAGAGTAATGGGGAGAGGCTGGAATGGTAGGATCATATGGGAACTGTCACTTATACCTCCTAGGAGATGGAAAACCAATTTCTGTTAATGGAGGGACAGTGGGTGTTTTAACCACTTTAGGGCAAGTTACATGCTAAGGAAGAGTTAACAAATTAATAATGGACTCCACCACAGTGGGTTTTCTTGTTGTTGTTTATGGTGGTTGGTATTGTGGTGTGTGTGTGTGTGTGTGTGTGTGTGTGTGTGTGTCTGTGTGTCTGTGTGTGTGTGTGTGTGTTTGTACATGAGCGAGAACACATTCGTGTGTGTGCTTTTATTGTTTTTTGTGTGTTTAATTTTGGGTGTTGTTTTCTGTGTGGAGGCATGTCGGGTGTTCTTGCATTTGTTTTTTTTGTTTTGTTTTGTTTTTTTTGGTTTTTTTTGTTTTTTTTTTCAGGAAAATCTTAAAAGTTTGGAGGATAAAGTGAGGAGAGTATCTGAACAGACATAGGGGAGGGGAAGAATATGATCAAACTATAGTTAAATGTAAAAAAATAATGTTTTAAGTGGTTTTGTGGAAGATGTAGCATCCACTTTCATTTTAGCATTTGTAAATATTAAGGAGGAGGTGACCTAACTTACATCTGGTACTGACTGGTACTTCCTTCCTATTAATACTACAAGTAAATTAAAATACTAAGAAATTTCATACATTTAATATTTGATGTAACTGTCTCTTTAGATTCTAGCTTCTGTCTCTCTTTGTAACATCTTATTCTCCTTTGTAAGTAACTTACGAATAATGCGACCATCAGGTCTATTTATAAATCATCCTTAATCCCTTACTTTCTCTCATACAATTTAATTGGTGTCACAAAAAATAATCAATATCAGCCTAGTCATTTTATTTTAGCAAATTCTTCCAGACTTCTTACCCCATGGTATCTAAGACCTGGATAATGTAAAATCTATGAATTAGGTCTTTGTGCACTAATATAATTTGGCCCCAAATTAGAAAATTTCACTTCTAATTACTCTTAAATACAAGGAATTAATTTCAGATATGAGTTTACCTCAGTACAGACATATTCCTCAGTAAAGAGTGCACATTTAAAATGTATATGTATTACTTTGACAACAGTATATATTCACAGACTGAATCTTAGTGGTCTTTGCCCTATCAGTTCCCTCTCTCACTCTCTCCTTCTTCTAACAAAACAGTTGTAATATGATTTTCCTTTTCCATGCTTATATGACTTCATTATCACATGACCCAATGAATATAATTAAAGCTTCTTTCCTTAGCACAGGTGGAAGTTTAATTACCTGAACAAATGCTCTAGCACTGAATAGGGTTTTAGAAGTCTTGCCTCCATTTTACCAAAACATCTTTCAAATATTTTCCCTTTTGACATTTAATTTGCTTCCCGCATTTCAAATGCAACTTCACAGCCTAACTGATGACACATTTTAACATTTGTCTTCTCTCAGATATGAACTTTTTCCTGAATCCTAGGATATTTTATATTTTTGTTCCAATGGGGAAAACTATTATATTTCGAAACATCAATTGACTTTTTAAATGTTCTTGATAATTTCAATGTGTGTGAATATGAGAGAGGTCAATACACTATGATACCTTATCTAATTTCATCAGTTCCTCACCAGCTCCCTTTTCTGAAAATTTAAACTAGATAGAGAAAATAATTGATTTTGAAATTCCCTCAACTTTTTTTTCTCAAAACAGTGTCTTACTCAAAATAAACAGTATACAATATTTATTAACAACAATATTTTTAAATGAGGAAGGCAATTTTGGAAGTGTGCCTTTTATCATTATTTAATATGCTCGCAAAGTTTAGTGTAGTATCCTGTTCTTCCTAGTGCAGCTCTTCTGCCTTCCATGTAATCGTCTGACATATGAATATCTCTGTTGTTCTGATGATGGCAGAATATTTTTGAAACCACTTCATTCTCCTTATTCTTTTTTATGCTGCTATAGCAAAAGTGCTAAGTATCTTGTAATAATTATAATTTTATTTTTCCCAGTCCCAGTGTTTGTAAGGTCTAAAAGATGAAGCCAGAATCTGACTTCACCTTTTGTGTGGGCTAATGAACAAAGGAAGAAGTGAGAGACCAAGTGGCTAATCCCACAACACAGGGCCCTTTTTATAATGAGAACAGAGCAACCTTTATACCATAGGGACTTGCAACCTGCCTCTTCCTTCCACTGCTGTAACACTTCAGGCTAAGCTTATAATACCTGGCTTGTAGAAGACACATCTAACCCGTTAAGTATCTTACAACATTTGTATCTTGCCAGACACATTCATAACAAAATTTTAAATGTCAAGTAGAAAACAAAAAAGCAGAGTGTATGACAGATGGGTGCATAAAAAGGCCTCTCCTAGCATGCTTCACCTTATGGCATTTGAAAAATTGACTAATTGGGCTATAAATTAGATCATCAGTTAGATTATGTGAAATGAAAATTCCAAGGAGCAATCTTTGTGTAATTATTTTGTCACATCTGAGATCAGATTGAAATCATCGCAAATAAAATCTGATCCTCCACAAACCTTCATTATGGATTTTCTCATTAAATATCATTTAATCCCCATTTGCTATAATCATCATGGTTTTCTCTAATTAAACGCTAAATCCTTAGAGAAATATAAATACCTTAAAATGTGGTAATTAAAGAAATGAAAATTTTCTTATCTGAGTCATTATGCCCTAATTCTTTACATACTGAATCCAGAGGAAATGATAATGGGAAGTCTTACAGAGACACAAAAACAAAGTTCTCAGTCATAAAGAAGTAATAATTGCATCTATTGTTATCCTTAGTATTTTTTCTCAAATAATGTTTTAAACCATTTTTTTTCATTAGGTGATGATACATTCAATTTATCGCGCTCACACAAACTTTCCAAACTATCATCGATCAGTCTGATTCAAATTTAATAACTGAAAATAGAATTGTGATTTAAGTTTCTTTTTTTATATTAGAAGTAATAATTATAACAAAGTAAATAGACCCATTTGTTCCTAGTTCCTCTCATGGTTTATTATCTATATAGTTATCTGTATTTTGGCAATTTCATTTTAGTTATAACTTTGGTACTCATATGTATAAATTATTCAATGTTTATTATTAACACACTCATAATTTTAAAGGGATCTCCTTTCTTTGTGTTAGACTGGTGGCATATTTTAAAACCCTGTATCATTTATGTTAAGATATCTGCATTTCTGTGAACTTCTTTTACTGTTTAGTACATCATGTTTTAAATAATAAAATTTGTACTTCAGGCATTTGAACAAAAAGGGGATTTTTTTGGTTTGTTTAAATTTTGTTTTAATGTTTAAGAAAACATGCTTTAAAAGATTAAAATGAAGAACATTGGTCTTATTTTGATTACTGTTAAAATTCAACTTTTTCCAATTGTAAAAGTTTATATTTTACCCTTATAATATTAAAGACTTCTCCATTTGAAGCACAGTGGGTATAAGAGTCATTTTGTGAACATAACACTACAAAATATATTTGCTAAATTTCTGTCTATTTAATGCTCTATGACTTTGGAGAATGCCCAAGTAGCCTCTAAGGCATGGCCTACCAAGAAAGGAAATCAAGGTTTGTACTCCTCATGGGACTAAAATGTGGGAAGTGACAACAGAGTCTATAACACAGACAGCAGCATATTGGAAATTGTCTCTGCACCTTTACTTATAAATTATCATCCTTTGTTTCCATGTCTTTGCTTTTGTAGTTTTATTTTGTACTACTAGAACCAAACATAGGGTCTGGCAAATGGTAAGTAATCCCTCTGTCACAGACATAAATTCCCATCTCCCATGGTTTTTCCAAAAGAGAATGTCCAATTGACTAACAAAGCTACCACCAGAAATCGCCTTTGATCATGGTCCTTTTGTCTCCTGTTAAGCAAGTCATAATGTCGGGAAAAGAGAAGGCTGTGAAAATTGGAAAAGTGTATATGAACCCAACAGGGGAGCAATTAACCAGGAAGCAAGAAAATGTATACTAACCAAAATTTTAAAATCTGCTATATTTTTATTTATGTACCAGACCAGGTTTAAATCCTAGCTTAGATATTCAGCTTCTTAGATTTCACATCATAAACAAATTCAAAGAATATTTTTTTTAGCTCTATCCTGTTTGTCTACCATGTTATTTCATGAAATGCTCGACATACCTAATAGGGTGGTCTGGTTCCAGACAGAATATTTTAGTTGTAGGATCCAGCAGTTCAGTAGAAGTTTAGAAAAACAACTTCAAGGAACATATCATGAAGGATTCATTTCCAAATGTCAGAAGTAAAACTGAAAAAACCCTGACTTATTTGAGTAGAAATCATAACTTTGGGAACGGATGACAAGGCTTACCTCGGAAATGATAGAAAGCATCTGTGGGTAGATTATGTTAATTACTGTAGACAGTCTGCGTGCGCATCTCTGAAATGAAATCTTAGAAGAAAGAAGGTGGTATTAGGACAGGCAGACCGCCATTGCTTACTTTACAGAACTTGTTTTGCACACATGCAATCAGTTAAACAAAACCTAATCCTGCCTCCTGCTCCGAAGGATAAAATATGTTTTCCCATTTGAACAGATACTTTGCATTCTCTCTACTTGCAGGAATAGTCCTGCCTTGCTTGCTGATGGGGTAAAATTGAAAGGAAACTGAAAGAAGCCACCGTCATGTTAAGGGAGCTATCAACTTAACTTTATATTTTCTTCTCATTCTTATGTAAAATATTTCCCCTAGAACTGCTCAGTTTGGAAAACCTTTGAACAATATTAGCATTAATGTATCAATCTTAAAATGTGGAGAGTCCTGATTTCATACTCAGAGCAAAAGCTACTGTGCGTAATGTCATCAGAAGGAAGTGGTCGATAGTGTCTTAGTATTAATTGGCATATATTGTGTCACATGCTTAAAAAGTTGGAGGCAATCATTAATTGATTTACTCATTATAGAATCACGTGCTTTTCTTTGAATTATTTATAAGAAAAGCACAATTTAAACAAGGGAGGTTAAAGCTTACAAAGCAACAGTGTACGGCACAGACATGAGCAGTTATCTCATTTTAGCCTTGACCTCCCAGTACCCAAAATTGATTTCTCGTTTAAAATGATGTTGCCAATGACAGTTTTATATGCTTTTCCACTAAAAGATCAAGGTGAGTTTTCTTCTAATTGATTGTTTCACAAGTTGCATTAGCAAGTAAAAAAATATATGTTTATGAATGATGACTATGTGTTTGCATATTTGCTATTTACTCAAACAATAATAAAACTCTCATACACAAAAAGACTCCAGTACATGCAGTGTACCATGATAAGTAGAACGAGTTTCCTCTCTAAGTTGGTAATTTAGTTGACAAAAAGATAAAAGCAATCTATACATTTATTTTTACCATAATAGTAATCACCATGTAATATTTATAAAGTATATTAATCGCATTCATGAATTTCTATTGCTATACTAAGACTTGAACAATAAGTGACAACATTGATCTTAGTTCCAATTCACTTATTTTCCCAAATAATAACTAATTCACAGTGGACTATGGAAATGAGAAAAAAATCATATGCCAGCCAACCAAAGAAATCATGTCATTCCATGAGGTTGCCATAATCCTCTTATGCTTTAATTATGCTTTCTTCTACATGCTGACAAATTTGTAAAATTTTGTAATCTAAAAATTGTTCTCACAGGGACTACTACCTCAATGGCCAAGTTTCCTTATACATATTTTTAAAAGCTGATCTTTCAGTCAGAGCAGTCTTCCAAATCAGTGGAAGCTTTGAGCCTACAATCACTAAACAGGCATGAAGAATACAGGGGAACCAACATGCACCCATGGCAACTAAATGCATAATTAACCACTAGCATTTTATGCCAAAAGTACAAATTAGACACTCTATTGCACCTGCACTTTGTCACCTACAGGCTCAATTAAACACACACATAGACTTGACTGGACAATGCATCTCTACCAAAAAAAAAAAAAAAAAAAAAAGAGAGAGCGCCAATTGAATGGTTTTCTCACAGAAGACATTTGACTTTTACCTCTAAACAACTGAACTATAGGCTATTTTTTCCATCTCTATTAATTTGGGCATGTCTTATTTACATTTCGATTGTTATTCCCTTTCCTGGTTTCCTGGCTAACATCCCCCTAACTCCTCCCACTCGCCTTCTCTATGGGTGTTCTCTTCCCCATCCTCCCACCATTTTCGCCCTCCCCCAACAATCACGTTCACTGGGGGTTCAGTCTTGGCAGGACCAAGGGCTTCCCCTTCCACTGGTGCTCTTACTAGGCTATTCATTGCTACCTATGCGGTTGGAGCCCAGGGTCAGTCCATGTATACATAAACAGCCACCAAACTAGATAAGATGGATGAAGCAAAGAAGTGCAGGCTGACAGGAACCGGATGTAGATCTCTCCTGAGAGACACAACCAGAATACAGCCAATACATAGGCAGCAAACCACTGAACTGAGAACTGGACCCACGTTGAAGGAATCAGAGAAAGGCTATTTCTTTACACTCATTTTTTTTCTTCTCTTAGGCAGTATCATCCAAATATTTCCAAAATGGAATTCATCTTCATGTTTTGTTTTCTCCTTGACTTGTTGAGTTTGGTGGACCACACAGAGCTGTTCAAATATTATGATTGTGTAACTTTGAAACTTTTTTTCCCATTTATGTTTCTGTTTTTATGGAACTATACATGCAACCCTTCAGCACAGACAAACCAATTAATCATCATCCTTGCTTAGTCAACTAGCACTGAGTTATTCTAACCACAGTGGATTACCCTAAAATTTCATTTATTCTCAAAACACAATTTTTTTTATTTCAATGAGAAAATTAAAGGATGATGGTACGAATGAATGATGCTTTTGTTTTTATGGGATTTTAAAGTATGTTTTCATTATATTTGTTGGAAGGATATCTTTTTTTATTTCCCCCAAAAAATATTTTATCCTTTTTAAAAAGGATAATATCACCTTTTTAAAATTTTGTAAGAAAAATGGTAAATTAGTCTTCAGAGAAATTTCAATAAAATTACTTGTTTCTCAAAAATATGTTAAATATGTCAAGATCCCAATCCCAAGAGGCAACCCGTTATCTGTATGAGATCACGCGTCTACACAATTTCATCTGAAAAATATTGGTATGAAACAGTGTCCAAACCTGAAAATGTGAAAAAGAAAACATCCTCGCCCTTACTTCAGTTATGGTGTCTATTAGATTTGCTTGGTGTCTTCAACTGATTATGATATTGCACATATCTGTAAGGAAAACACTTACTGTGAAGGAAAGTAGGATACATGATATTAATACCAAGTCTCCTTTATTTCTGTAAAGATACAAATGACTTCTATCATTAACCTACATTATGATTTTATGACCTTGAAATACATGTTCTGCCTTTCAATGAAGTTAGTAATTTGATATTCACTTATTTCTTCAAATGACTATGAATTTTTGCATCTTTCTCTTTGACATAAGCCTACCACATTGCTGAATTCTCTTTAATAAACAAATAAGGTGTGACACAATCTACATTTATGAATCCTTGTTAAAAATTTGGTTGTAAAGAATCAGTATTTAGAATAGACTTTGCATATCTTGATTGCTATAGGCAGAGAAACCAAGATGGACCTGAATCGGTTGCTACCCTCTGCTCATGACTTCATAATGTTTGAAGATTTGATGTAGGACCTACAGAGAGGGAAAAGGCACCTATTGTTTGAACTAGCAGCAAACTGTACAAATTATGATACCAATTCATTGGGAATATAGACCCAATTGTGCAATAGTGGTGTCACTATTATGAAAGAATCAAACTGCTTTCTGATAGCAGGGGGAAATCCTCTGTTGGTATTGTGAATTCCAGCCCAAAAAGCTGTTTCAGGAAGGTACAGGCACCAAGGAGGAACCTAATATTATAACCAGTATGCTCTTCGACTACATTCTAGTTATTTATGTTTTCACAAGAACAAATGTTAGCCCTAGCCTTATTTAGAGAAATTTTCTCTGAGCAGTGGTGGATGAAGAAATACATTATTGTTCAACGTTTTGAAAATAAGATATGAATATTCATAAATGAATAACACTCCTCTAAGGATTAATGAACAATAGGGAAGAATGGACTACCTGGAAATAAGGGCTTTAGAATTCCATCTTCTGGGCACAGTATACCATTTCTAGAAGTGCTTGTCTACACTGGAACTAAAATGAATGAAGACATCCACAGTTATTCATGCTTGGAGGAAGAATACGTGGCTACCGATACTTTCTCCAAAATGGGCAGTCATTGCTGTGAGTTGGGGAAGCTATGAGTAGTGAGCTTATGAGGCTTCAGTGAAGTATTAGAAACCCACATTCACACACATGGCCCACATTGAACTCATTGGGTGTCACAGCAAGCAGAGCCACATGGATGTGGAAAAGGAGTTTGTAGGGAGGGGATTGTAGAGGCAGGAAAGACACTAGGAGCAGGGAGAGAGTAGAGTAAAATGTAAGCAAGAAATACAATGCCATAGAACACAGGTAGTAAAACATTATCTAAAATAGATCTTAAGTTACGAAAAGACAAGAAGATAGGACCAAAATCCTGTCCAATATCCATTGCTAAAATTTTGTAGCAGTAAGCTGTATTTATCAAATTTAATTAACCATTTCTTTAATAGAATTAACGAAAATTTATCTTTGGTTCAGGATTTCTTTTATTCCCTACAATGTTCTTTTTCTGTTCCAGAACCTCATGTAGAAGACAATGACATTTAATTTTTATAGTTTCCTAGATTTTGTACATTTTTGAGACAATCTTTGTTTATATTACACTTGGTAGTTTTGGAGAGTTTTGAGTCAATTGTATTATAGCTGATCCTTCACTGGCATTGTTTAGAATTTCTTCTTTTTCTTTGCATGTTTACTTTAAGTTCAGCACACTTCTGAATGAAGAACTTACTGAGGCAAATGATTTTCTGATCAATATTTATGTATCACTCCATGACCTGTTTCACATTTCCTCCACCTTCATTACATATCAGATATTTTGGAAGGATAAAGACCACGTGTACAAAGTAGAATCTGTGGTCTACTTTTCCCTCCCTCTCTCTCTCTCTCTCTCTCTCTCTCTCTCTCTCTCTCTCTCTCTCTCTCTCTTTCTCTCTCTCGCTCTGTGTGTGTGTGTGTGTGTGTGTGTGTGTGTTTGCACGTGCGCACGTGCGTGCCCCTGTATGGGTAATTGTGATGTTTCTTATTTTTTGACACATAAAAATAGACTATATTCACCACACATATTACTTTCTACATCTAAAGCAACCATTGCATTTCTCTGAAAAATATTGCTAAAAAGCAGATCTAGGCCCTGGCTGGAGAATTAAAATTAATTTGTTTTTGTAAATTTTATAGTGAAAAATTAAGTAAACTTAATAGAGATCACACAATATTGGGAGTTTTCTCATTCCAAACCTAAAGATATTATTATTTTCAATAAAAGAGCAAATCAGCTTAGGCAGAAATAAAGCTAGCATGTGAGCCAGGTTCAATGGGACCCTCCTCATATTCCCTCAAGCTTTATAACAAAACAAAATGCAACAGTGCAGCAAACGTAGCATAGAAATATGTATGCCTATTCGTCTGTCATTCATTGAGATATCGCATAAATAAAAGATAATGATTCAGACCATGCCTCATTGGTATTTTGAAGGAACAAAATAACTATATGATCTACATTCATTGAAGTATTACATTTAACACAGTATAGAGGCTTGTATTTCAGTTCATATTCATTTGCTGATAAAACTTTCAATAGCAATCAACTGTAAATCTCTACTTCAAGGATGTACTCACTACTGTGTATTGAATACCTGTCTTCATCCACCAGTGATGAGGCCTGTTCTACCAAGCTATACTGTAGACCACAGGACATTTCTTTAAATTACATTTGACTTTGCTCTTCATGTGCAAGAAAGATTTGTTGAGTTAAAATTAAGACTGCTACTTTCTAATACTTTTACTATATAGAAAAGACACTCGTTTCTGTGTTGACAAAAACAATTCTGTATTTAAAAGAATTTATATGCATATCATGTTGAATATGCATAAGGGTATCCAAGCAACTGATTGTTCAGATGTCAAAACCAAATATCAGTAAAAACTAGGCTATAATACACTATGAGTTTGGGCTCTTTTTTTTTAAAAGAGCACATCACATTTATACTTTTAGTTTGCAAAAAGTAATCCCTTTCCAGTACTAACTGGAACGTAATGAAAACCAATTGTCTTTAATTTCACAATATACAGTTTGAAATACCAAAAAACATCATCCTTGTCATTTATCTTCATATGCATTTCTGAAATGTATGCATATGGGCTTAATATTTAAAACAATATATTCCCCAGAGAAGTTTCTCATTTGTCAGTCAAAAACTAGAAGTGTTACAACCTCAGGGCCATTTGATTCATTTCTCACCATCTTATTTTCTGGGAAATTTGGTGTCAGGCATTTGGTGAAGAATATAGCAAGTAGTATCACCATTATTTGTTGGTGGTTGTAAAAGTTTAATAGCCTAGCTCATTCTGTTATAAAACAAATATAGAGTACATCACAGATGTACTTTAAGAAGATGAATAGCTTTCAACCACTTGGAATTTACTCAATGCTCATCATTTGCTCTCAGGACCCTTGAAAAGGCAAAATGGTTGAGGAATCAATTCTCTTTCTTCTAGACAGAAACTTGAAAATAAGCAGCGATAGCTTCCTCAGCTTACATAGAATCTGGTCGCTTTGTAATGGCGACCTTGAGGTACACAGTATGAACTTATTCCTGCCTCTTCACAGTGCAGGTTTCCTGTAAGTACCAGACATATTTTCAGGGGCTCCTTCAGTCCCAGAAACTCAGTGCAGCATGTCAGAGAGAAGATGTTTAATTAGGTAAAAATCATTGAAATAAGAAAAGAGGGTGTCATTTTTCTATATTTTAATTTTTTGATGTTTTTCAAGTGTATTTGATTTTTTTTATATTTGATATTTTAAAAGTATCTTTTTTTCTGTTTTTAAAGAGGCCAAATTTTTGAATGGCTCAGTTTATTTCTGGAATAAAATGTCTAGCTTATAGATACAGAATAATGATCTTGCCTTGTAAGTACCTTGAACCCCCACAGACACCCTGCCAAAATCTTGAAAGCTCATCCTTCACATACTAGAAAATAAACACAATTTTCAAAGCTTCGATTTCACTTCCCTCCTTGCTCCACTCTTTCATTATTCCTAGAAGTTTTTCACAGTAAATAAAATAAGGTTATGTTTATTAATGTGGAAGCTTCTTTGTTTTGTTTCCTATATATATCTATGGGCTTTTATAGTAAATTTTATAGAAATTGCAGCACATAAACATTATATCCATAGTGTATATATAAACATAACTAGGGACACTTATTTAAATTTTGTTAATATCATATATCAAATGGGTTCGCTCATATCTTATTTGCTACCAAGAAAATATTTTAAAAGAAAAAACTGTCTAAAAGTTAAGAAGGGGTAAACAGGACTGCATAACTAGTAATATTGTCATTACTTCAACTAGACAGCAGGGAGCAGTAGAAAGCTAGCACTATGCAAAAATTAAATCATCTTAGATTTCATTAATTACAAGCACAAAACAAACTCACAAAATGTCTAAGGTCAACATTTTTCTTTTGCATAATGATTTATTGTATCCCTATTTTGAAGGTATAGGAGAAAAAGGATTAAAAGTCAGATTTCAATTTCAATTTTTCTTAGGAAATTACCACCAGCATGGAATATATTTTTTTCTGTGGACTAATTAATGGAATTAGCTTTCTTTCTAAAATAATTATAAAAGTCTTATTCTTTTTATCCTTTTCTGAGGGACTATATTCAAGTTTCATCACTAGACCATTTATCTATTAGTGGAATATTTCAAGTATTTGGCCAACCAGATCAATAACACTATATACTTGGATATTTTTCACCTCCTTCAACTTCAGTTTGAAGTTTTATTTTACTTGGTATCTTAAGTTTACTCTTCTGTGAAATGTATACTTGCTAAAGTTTTAAAAAGTCTGAAAATCACAAGGATCTACTTTCCCCATGAGTGCAATTTCTTTGGAGGGCTGATGACTACTGTTAACGTTAGCTAAGATGAGGTACTTCAAAATTCATTTAGTGTTGTTTTAGTTCAATTTCTCATAAGCACCTTAAACACATAAGAGGAACAAACCTTATCATATGAAATAAAATTTGTTGTTGACCTATAACTACTATCTGTAACTGAAGCTCATTGATTTGGGATCTTGATAATTCTGTTCCTGTGAGTTATTATTTTCCTTTTTTCATTTTATTTTCTCTGACTTTAACTTAGTCTATACTGGCTTTTTCAAATTCACACAAACTACATCATTTGGGGAATTACTACATCTAGCATTATTGGACCAGGAATAGACACAATAAAACAAACACAAATAAGACATGGGGACAGGAAGAAAGGAGGTTGTTTCCCTGTCTATTATAAAGATATTTTGCACATTCAAATTATTCTATTTACTTTCAAACTATACTATTTTAACCCAAAACCAAGCAGCAAGCATGATGTTCATCTTCACCATCTGCTTGACTAGATTTAGAATCACTGTGCAAATGTATCTGTCAGTGTGTCTGTCGAAGCTGCTTCAGCAAGATTCAAGTGAACAAGGAAGATCATGTGACTGGTAGTATTCAATGAAATGGAGCCTATGACTAGATAAAAGAGAAGAAGGGACACGTGAACCAGGATTCATCTCCCTGCTTCTCACCATGGATACAATATGATCTGTGACTCTACTTGCCTGCCTCTATGCCCTCTATGCCATGATGAGTAGTATTTCATAAAACATTAGTCAAAATGGACCTTTCCTCTACGGATTCCAGAGACTTCCCTACCTGGGGATCCAACCCATATGCAGCCACCAGACCCAGTCACTATTGCTGATGCCAAGAAGAGTTTACTGACAGGAGCCTGATATGGATGTCTCCTGAGAGGCTCTGTCAGAGCCTTATTGATAGAGATGAGGATGCTTGCAGTTTACCATTGGACTGAGTACTGGGGCGCAATGGAGGAGTTAAATAAAGGATCAAAGGAGCTAAAGGGGTTTGCAACCCTATTGGAAGAACAGCAATATTGACCTACCAGGCCCCACCAGAGAATCCAGTGACTAAACCAACAACCAATGTGTACACATGGCGGGACCCATGGTTTCAGCCGCATATGTAGCAGAGGATGACATTATCTGGCATCAGTAGGAGAAGCCATTGGTTTTATGAAGGTCCATTTCCCCAGTGTAGGTGAGCGGGGATTAGGTGGGTGGGCGTGGGAGCATCTTCATAGAAGCAGAGGGAGGGGAGGGAACATGGGAGAGGAGGAAAAGGGGAAAATATTTGAAATGTATGTACATAAAATATCCAATAAAAAAAAGGAAAATACTGAAAAAAGTGGACTGTTTCCCTTGGACCATTTGTTAAAATTCTTGTTAAATTAAGCAAATATAGCTAATTTGAAAGAACTACTGAGGGGGAAAAAAGGAAGCCTGGTACCTTGCTCGACATTGAGTTTGTGAATAGTCCTATAAGGACATCCCTGTGAATGGAAGCCCTTTATGCTTTTTAGTTACGTTAAGAGCCCATCCAAGACCATGTGGAACAAAGGAACACATAGCCAACAATCAGAAACATGAAAAATGATAATAGTTTTTAACCTGATATCAGCTGAAGCATGATAAAACCAAATATCATTTGGTTAATCGTAAAACAATAAATGTATATGCTTTTAATGACAGTTATAAGATCTTGGCCCAATTGAAGTAAGGAAAAACCTAAATATTTAAAACTCACAGCACAAGAAAAAGGAAGAAAGAAAAAGTAAAGTGTATATGAAACACATAGGAAAGACCAAACTATAATTTTAAAAAACAATCTGTTTTTCCAAATTGACAAGCAAAATCAAACTTTTTTTCTCCTTTTTTTTTAAACCAAAATAAATTATAATAAGATAAAACAATCACCATCACACCAAAGTTTAATGCCAACCAACCATGGGAAAAGAACCGAAGCTCAAGTAGAAGGTGTAGAGACCTATTCATTGACACCTTCTGAAATACCATAAAGATCCTAAAATCCAACCATAACATATCCACCAAGGACCTGCTGCTGACATGTCCAGATCTCTGCTTGCTGCTTTCTGTGTTCCTAGTACCTTCCCTTAGTTTATTTAGAGGAATTTCTCCTGCCTTTCCATCCCCTCTGGCTCGTATCCTCTTCCCGCCATGTCTCTTGTGGGGACATGAAAAGGTGGAACTCGATAAATACATCCCAGTTAGAGCTTGTTCAAACATTAACATGTTTGCCATTGTGAAAGTATAAAGCACCTGATCTGCATGCATGGCCCGGAGTGGGAGATGTGCTTCCAGACTAAATCTGATCTCTGGAACACATACATAGAAAGACAGAAAAGGTGGTCTTTTGACTTCTATATGCATGGTATTTCATATATACTCATGCACACATTGGGAATATATGTGCCCGTATATGAACAATAAAACATAAAATTATTTAAAGCACAAACTTGGATATTTTTATTCAGTGATGGTTTAATAGTTCTTGAGAAAAATAAAAATGAATAATTCATGACATTTCTGTAAGTAGATCAGAGCATAAAACTATCCTGTGTTCTATTGTCACCAATCATCTATCATTATTTAAAAATATTTTTTCTTTCTAATTCCATAAACTTGCAAAGACTCAAACATAAGATACATGTTTTATTTTAAGACATAATCAAACACTGTTCTTTTGTCCTTCTCCATTTACTTTGTTATAAAAGCATCCAAAGATCAAAGAAAAAATGGCTTAAATAATCGACTATAATTAATGTGGTTTATGTCTTGCTTTTTTATCTTTATCTGTGTAAGTTTGGAGTTCATTTCCTTAAGACCCATGAGCCAAAGCCACAAAGCCTAATTCATTAAAAATGTCATTTGTAGCTTGTAAACCCTATTCACTTTTAAACATTACAGCTTTGCATAATCAATGCTCAGTTCAAGATGAAATATGGATAGAATTCTTCATAATTCAACACCTTTTTATATGTTTAAAAATCAATAAGGCTTTATTCAGCCAAATTGCATAATCTCTCTTGTACTGCTCAGGCAAGTACAAGAATCACAAATCACAGGGAAGTTAGTCATTTTAGATTTTGAAAAGAGTGAAACTAAAAAAGAAAAGAAAATGCTGTTTATAAAACAAGACACTAGTTACATTTTTCCTGTAAAAGGTTTTGGATGATACTGATAATTTCTACTTAAATGTCATAATTGACAATATAAAATTTTATAAATGAAGAAAAATTTCAGTTAAAACAAATGTGGCAAATTAAAGTATTTGATAAAATAATAAAATGAAAAACAAAATAACTGTATATAAATATATAATTATTTTAAATTGAAATTATATTGAAATATTTACACATGCATATATGTTCTATGTCTTGATATTTGTGTGTGCACTTTATACTAAAAATTTATTTCTGTGTATTTTAAATAAAGCTTGTTTATATATGGTCTCCTTTCAAACAAGTGGCAATAAAATTTTATAGCCTCTCTTACTGACACATTTAATTTATCTCTTGGTGTCTTTCCATTTTTCTTTTGAAAATCAAATAAGTTAATATAGAAACAATGAGGTCATGGATTGAATTTCAAAGGGCAGATTTAATTCAGTACACTTAACTGGAAAACTATCAAAGTGCTTAGATGAGGAAATATACAACAATATCTCTTGATAGAGAATTACCTACCACTTAGTATCTTATTCGTGAACTATTTCTCGCTCATGAGATTTATAGAACACATTTTAACCACTGTATGCATTCCACTAAATTATAGTGGCAAATTTGTTTCTAGGAGAAACTAGCAATGGTGGTAAAAATGGAGTTTGCATTAAGATCTCTGGGGATCATTGCCAAGTATGATCCTCCCCCACACTCTTTACTTCTTCATAATTTAGCAATTGCTTTACTTTGGTATTTTGATGACCTGAGGATTGTAAGTAATGGGTCAGACTTCCCACAAGCAACTTGGATTCATTCTCTGGCTTTACTTATCACCACCCATAAATGTCCTTTTTCCAAATTTTGTCCTTGTCCATAAATTGGACTTGTTTCTAATATCCCTAGAATTAGGTTACTTAAAAGGAATGCATATCTCAGAGACATGGACAGTACGGGTCTAAGAGTAGGAAAGTCATAGATTGATTATCCGGGTTCCAGAAAATTATCATCTGATGTAGTCTGAGCTGACAGGAACAGGGTGATGATCAATATATCTGTTTATTTTCCTATGATGCCACTGCACATATTCTGAAGTTTCTCAACTCATAATCTAAATTACTTTCAGTGCTCCCGTTTCCTAATGTCTTGCGGATTTTGAGAGTGAGTTTAGGGGTTATTCAGCAGAATTCTGCTCTTAAAATTAGTCTATAGTAATTCTAAAAAATGTCATTCATTATCTCTAACTCTTATTAGCTTCAATTTATTTATTATTCAGAATGTGACAGAGAATGAATTTTTGGATGAGAGAAAGAAAGGAAGAAAGGAAGGAAGAAAGGAGGAAAGAATTTGAACACTCATGCTGTGGCATACATGTGGGAACAGAGACTAACTGTTGGGAATTTATTCCTTCCCTCTACCATGGTGTTTAGGTTACAAAGCTTGTGTAACAAGGACTTTTACCTAAGGATGTATTTCTTTCTTTGTTTTTATTATTTTCATGAAAACAATGGTCATATTGCAATGGTGCATCTATTCTTACTAGAGAATAACTTTATGAATTAGTTTACCTCCTTCCATTTTTACAAGGGTTCTAGGACTAATACTCTGTCCTCAAGGCTTGCATACAAAGCAAGAAGTACTAAATCATGAGCTAATTCAACATGTTTATATTTTTTAAATGAAAAAATAGCTTTTAAAAATGTCTGACTTACGATTGCCACCCACCTTCAGCCTCTATTCATTACTAAGGAAAGTCAAGGATTTTTCAATGAGTCATGAACTTTCTAGAAATGGAATATTAATCTGATAACTGAAAAGCTGTATCTCAAATATTTTGCATAGTTATTGATACCCTCTAAGTAATAACTATAGAATAAGAAGTGGTTCAATAGGGGGTTGGGGATTTAGCTCAGTGGTAGAGCGCTTGCCTAGTAAGCGCAAGGCCCTGGGTTCGATCCTCAGCTCTGAAAACAAAAAAAGAAAAAAAAAGTGGTTCAATGAATTTTCTTGAAAATATCCTAATGGAAATGTTAATCAGCACAATGAATATTATAAATTGGTTTATAATGGACAATTTACTAAGTACTTATGCAAATAATTATGACAATATCACAGAAAATATTTCTTTCTGCTTAAGAATAAGAGATGTGGATAAAATAAAGTTTGTATCCTATGCAGTGGATATTTTCCAAGTTTGAAATATAGCATAGATATATAAATAGAAATATAACATATACATAAAAGCACACACATACAATACGCATGCATGAATACTTTAATACTACATACATATATGCATTTGCATATAATTGCACCAAAACTTTTTCTTTGTGTTTTCACAATGACTCAAATGGATCTTTTCTGTAATATCTGCAATATCTGCCTGATTTATCATTCATATCAATGCTGATAGAAAGATATTTTAATGATACAGATGTCTGAAATAGAAGTGAATAATCATATACTTCTTTACATGGGAGTATTATCTAGGAGAAAAGTTTTTTGTTTTATTTTATTTCTTTGCTAGCCTGATATTAAATAGTGAGATGCCACAACAGAGAGAAAAAATTAGGAATATGTGTTGTGTTTAGATGTAATATTTATGATCTACTGATTAAATTCTTCTTCTAATTTCGTTCATGAAGGAATGATGTTTCAGAGTTTGCCGTTGGCTAGATAGTTGGAAGTATGGAATTGATCACTTTAAATATAGGTGCCTTTCACCAAGCCTGATACCCTGAGTTTGTTCCACAAGACCTATATGGTAGAAAGAGAAAAATAATTCCCAAAAGTTGTCACCTTACCTTTACATATATAACATATAAGAAATAAATTATGAAATAAAAGACAATAACAAGGAAAGAAAATGTCTCTCACTTCCAGTTTCTAGCTAGCATCCTAACCTCACTGAACCTGGCCCACAGCTCCATGCTCCAAAACACCATGGGAGAGAGAGCTCATTGCCCAGACATGTGGGCGATCATGAGACTGCAGGACTGGAAAGACTGCCACTTCTATCCACCTTTGCCCACATCCCTGGCCCAAGAGGAAACTGTATAGGGCCTCTGGGCACAGGAAGATAGGGGCAGTCAAACTGCAGGAGCCCTGCAGTCCAGACTGCGCCCGGATCTGAAGAGAGACAGTCAAATAGCTCCCTGAAGCCAAACCACAAGGGAAGGAAAGTGAGACCTTCAGAGGGGCAGTCAGGCCTGGAAAACCAGAGGAGACTACTCTCTGCCCATATTTTTGACTATGGAAGAAAACACCTAGCGCCCTACAAAGGATAATAAATGGTAAAGCCCAACACATGGAAACAAGCTACACCCTAGAAAAAGCAAGAAACTAATCATTTTGCAAGAAAACAAGGAGAAGACAAGCACACAAACATAATCTTGCCTCCAAATACAATGATAACAGGAAACAACTATTCCTTAATATCTCTTAATATTAATGGACAATATTAATGGACTCAATTTCTAATAAAAAGATAGAGATTAGAAAACTGGATACACAATGAGAACCCAGCATTTTGCTGCCTACAGGAAAAACACCTCAGAGACAAAGACAGACACTACTTCAGAGTGAAAGGCTAGAAAACAACTTTCCAAGCAAATGGTATGAAGAAGCAAAGTAGAGTAGCCATTCTAATATTGAATAAAATCAATTTTCAACTAAATGTCATCAAAAAAGATATGAAAGGACACTTCATATTCATCAAAGGAAAAATCCACCAAGATGAACTCTCAATCTTAAATATCTATGCTACAAATACAAGGGCACCTACATACATAAAAGAAACCTTACTAAAGCTCAAAGCACACATTGCACCTCACACAATAATAGTATAATATTTCAAAATCCCACTCTCATCAATAAACAGATCATGGAAACAGAAATTAAACAGAGACATAGACAGACTAACAGAAATTATGAAACAAATGGACTTAAGAGATCTTTATAGAACATTCTATCCTGAAACAAAAGGATATACCTTCTTCTTACAACCTCAGGGTACTTTCTCCAATATTGACCATATAATTGGACACAAAACAAACCTCAACAGATACAGAAAGATAGAAATAATCCCATGTGTCCTATCAGACCACCACGGGCTAAACCTGGTCTTCAATAACAATAAGGAAAGAATGCCCACGTATACATGGAAGTTGAACAATGGTCTACTCAATGATAACCTTGTTAAGGAAGAAATAAAGAAAGAAATTAAGTCTTCTTAGAATTTAATGAAAATGAAGGTACAACATACCCAAACTTATGGGACACAATGAAAGCTGTACTAAGAGGAAAACTCATAGCTCTGAGTGCCTGCAGAAAGAAACAGGAGAAAGCATATGTCACCAGCTTGACAGCACACCTAAAAGCTCTAGAACAAGAAGAAGCAAATACACCCAGGAGGAGTAGAAGCAGGAAATAATCAAACTCAGAGCTGAAATCAACCAAGTAGAAACAAAAAAGACCATAGAAAGAATCAACAGAACCAAAAGTTGGTTCTTTGAGAAAATCAACACGATAGATAAACCCTTAGCCAGACTAACCAGAGGACACAGAGAATGTGTCCAAATTAACAAAATCAGAAATGAAAAGGGAGACATAACTACAGAATCAGAGGAAATTTAAAAATCATCAGATCCTACTACAAAAGCCTATATTCAACAAGACTTGAAAATCTGCAGGAAATGGACAATTTCCTAGACAGATACCAGGTACTGAGTTAAATCAGGAACAGATAAACCAGTTAAACAACCCCATAACTCCTAAGGAAATAGAAGCAGTCATTAAAGGTCTCCCAACCAAAAAGAGCCCAGGTCCAGACGGGTTTAGTGCAGAATTCTATCAGACCTTCATAGAAGACCTCATACCAATACTATCCAAAATATTCCAAAAAATTGAAACAGATGAAGCACTACCAAATTCTGTCTGTGAAGCCACAATTACTCTTATACCTAAACCACACAAAGACCCAACAAAGAAAGAGAACTTCAGACCAATTTCCCTTATGAATATCGACACAAAAATACCCAATAAAATTCTTGCAAACTGAATCCAAGAGCACATCAAAACAATCATCCATCATGATCAAGTAGGCTTCCCCTCAGGTATGCAGGGATTGTTTAATATAGGATAACCATCAACCTAACTCACTATATAAACAAGCTGAAATATAAAAACTGCATAATCATTTCATTAGATGATGAGAAAGCTTGTAACAAATTTCAACACCCCTTCATGATAAAAGTCCTGGAATGAACAGTAATTCAAGGCCCATACCTAAACATAGGAAAAGCTATATACAGCAAACCAGCAGGTAATATTAAACTAAATGGAGAAAATCTTCATGCAATCTCACTAAAATCACAGACTAGACAACGCTCCCCACTCTCTCCCTACTTATTCAATATAGTTCTTGAAGTCCTAGTTGGAGCAATCAGACAACAAAAGGAGATGAAAGGGATAGAGATTGGAAAAGAAGTTAAAATATCACTATTTGCAGATGATATGATAGTATATTTAAGTGATCCAAAATGTTCCACCAGAGAACTACTAAAGCTGATAAACAACTTCAGCAAAGTGGCTGGGTACAAAATTAACTCAAATAAATCAGTAGTCTTCCTCTTCACAAAAGAGAAACCACCTGAGAAAGAAATTAGGGAAATAACACCCTTCATAATAGCCACAAATAATACAAAATACCTCAGTGTGACTTTAACCAAGTAAGTGAAAATTCTGTATGATAAGAAATTCAAGCCTCTGAAAAAAGAAATTAAAGAAGATTTCAGAAGATGGAATGATCTCCCATGCTCATGGATTGGCAGGATTAATATAGTAAAAATGGCCATTTTTTCCAAAAGTGATCTACAGATTCAATGCAATCCACAGCAAAATCCCAATCCACTTCTTAATGGAGTTAGATAGAACAATTTGCATATTCATCTGGAATAACAAAATCCCAGGATACCTAAAACTATCCTCAACAATAAAAGGACATCCGGGGGAATCACTATCCCTGAACTCATGCAGTATTACAGATCAATAGTAATAAAAACTGAATGGTATTTGTACCGAGACAGGCAGATATACCAGTGGAGTAGAATTGAAGACCCAGAATTGAACCCTACACCTATGGTCACTTGATTTGTGACAAAGGAGCCAAAACCATCCAATGGAAAAAAGATAGCATTTTCAGCAAATGGTGCTGGTTCAACTGGAGGTCAACATGTAGAAGAATGCAGATCACCCTGTACAAAGCTTATGTACAAGTGGATCAAGCACCTCCACATCAAACCAGATATACACAAACTTATAGAAGAAAAAGTGGGGGAGAATCTTAAACACATGGGAACTGGAGAAAATTTCATGAACAAAGCACTAATGACTTATTCTCTAAGATCAAGAATCAACAAATGGGATCTCATAAAACTACAAATCTTCTGCTACGCAGAGGACACTGTAGTTAGGACAAAATGACAACCAACACATTGGGAAAAGATCTCTACCAATTCTCCAACAGATAGAGGGCTTATGTCCAAAATATACAAAGAACTCAAGAAGTTAGACTACAGGGAGACAAATAACCCAATTTATAAAATGGGGTTGAGAGCTAAACAAAGATATCACAGTTGAGAGATGTCAAATAGCTGAGTAGCACCTAAAGAAATGTTCAACATCTTTAGTCATAAGGGAAATGCAAATCAAAATGACCCTGAGATTCCACTTCACACCAGTCAGAATGGCTAATTTCAAAAACTCCTGTGACAACAGATGCTGGTGAGGATGTGGAGAAAGAAGAACACTCCTTCATTGTTGGTGGGATTGCAGACGGGTACATCCATTCTGGAAATCAGTTTGGAGGTTCCTCAGAAAATTAGACATTGCACTACCTGAGGATCCAGCTATACCTCTCTTGTGCATATATCCAAAAGCTTCTCCAATGTATAACAAAGACACATGCTCCACTATGTTCATAGCAGCCTTATTTATGATACCCAGAAGCTGGAAAGAACCCAGATGTCCTTCAACAGAGTAATGGACACAGAAAATGTGGTACATCTACACAATGAAATACTTAGCTATCAAAAACAATGACTTTATGAAATTCAAAGGGAAATGGATGGAACTGGAAAATATCATCCTGAGTGAGGTAACCCAATCACAGAAAAACGCACATGGTATGTACTCATTGATTAGTGGATACTAGCCCAAATGTTCTGTACCCTAGATGCACAGAACACATGAAACTCAAGAAGGATGACCAAAATGCGGATGCTTCACTCTTTCTTTAAAATGTGAGCAAGAATACCCTTAAGATGGTATAGGGAGGCAAAGTTTAGAACAGAGGCTGAAGGAACGCCCATTCAGAGCCTCCCCCACATGTGACCCATACATATACAGCCACCAAACTAGATAAAATGGATGAAGGAAAGAAGTGCAGGCTGACAGGAACCAGATGTATATCTCTCCTGAGAGACACAACCAGAATATGGCAAATACACAGGCGAATGCCAGCAGCAAACCACTGAACTGAGAATGGGACCCCTGTTGAAGGAATCAGAGAAAGGACTGAAAGAGATGAAGGGTTTTGAGACCCCATATGAACAATAATGCCAACCAACCAGAGCTTCCAGGAACTAAGCCATTACCCAAAGACTATACATGGACTGACCCTGGACTCTGACCTCATAGGTAGCAATGAATAGCCTAGTAAGAGCACCAGTGGAAGGGGATTCTTGGTCCTGCTAAGACTGAACCCCCAGTGAATGGGATTCTTGGGCAGAGGGCGGTAATGGGGGAAGGTAGGGGACGGGAACACCCACATAGAATGGAACATGGAGGGGTTAGTGGGATGTTGGCCTGGATACCGGGAAAGGAAATAACATTTGAAATGTAAATAAGAAATGTCCAATTTAATAAAGATGGGAAAAAAAGTAAATGTCTCTCAAAAAACTGTTACATATTAAACAGCCTTCAGTAGAGTTCCAATGCATCTATTGGTATCTATTTTTTTCATCCTTACACTTTCATATTTTCATCTCTTTCTATAGGTTTAACCTAAAGTTTTAGTAATGTTTTCTTATCTGAAGCATTGTACTTCCACATATCTCTTAACCTATTTTTGGTTTGGAAACTTCTTTATCTACTCCTCTAAGGGTAGTTTTAGGAGAAACATAATTGATATGTAGGTATGCCTAGGTTCTTATATTAATAAACACTGTTTTTCCTGGGTGTGTTGGTTACTTTACTATTGCTGTGATAAACATTTCGACCAAGGATATTTACCTAATAAAAAGAATTTCTTTGGGCTATGACTATACGGGCATGAATCAGGAGGATAGTTAAAACTGGAGGAGCAAGAAACTAAGAGCTCATTTATAAATTACAACCTAAAGCTTTAAAGACCACTATGAGACACAGCAACCTTCTAAATTTACTCAGACAGTGCCATTAACTGTATTAACTGTACCAAGTATTCAAATATCTGTGCCAAATGAGGAATATTCTAATTTAACCAATTACACCACAGAAAGACAATTTTACTTAAACATTTGTTCTGTTTCCAAGGTGCCACATACTTTACTATATAACATAGAAAATATAATCTATTAAAGGGCTAATAGATTATAATGAAATCGAAGGAGTGCCATTAAAAGAGTTACATACTCTAATGGCTCTCTAAAGTTCCAGTGAAATTAACTATTGACTTCAATTTTCATTTTAACATTTGAGTATAAGTAATGTAACTATACACATTTTATTAAATTCACTTAGGACTTAGGTATTACATATTAACATTTCATAAGACAAGTTTTGTACCCACCAACATAAGGAAAAAATATAAAAATCTTATGCTATTTTGAATTATTATTGTTTACATTTTCAGTGTCAAACACAGTAAGGCAAAAGGCACAAATATGATGAATAATGATGAATAATGATTAAAGTAAAATATTATACAGAATGGAAGACAATGTGGAACAGGGTACAGAAATTAGGGTGGATAAAGTACATAGTGGTATCTTTTCAATTATGTAAATATAATTTTAGAATATTATGTGATATCATTGAATACAAGGAGTAGATCCATTGACCTCCATTCTGTCTCTGTTCCTTGCTACACATTATGTATATATTCTTTCAGAATGAACACTCTTTCCCATTGGACAGGTAGATATGTACTGTAGGTACATGCTGCATGAAAGAATTGAGTGAGAGCCATTGACACACTTGCAATATTTATGAGATTCAATATTATTTGGTCAGGACAAGGTTCTTCATGTTAGATTTATATGCAAACAGTAGAAGAAATTCAGGATTTTGAGTAGAAGAAATTCAGGATATTGAGTTATCTTCAGAGCATTTGATAAATATAACCACAAAAGATCTTATTATACCCAAGTCAAGCACAATGTCTAAAATAGCAGTAGTATCATTATAATAATCAAATATGAAAGCTAAGGATTTGTCTCTTAAGTGATGAAATTGGGAAGAATGTTGCTTAAAATGATACTAGTTTGATGGTAATTTAAGATCTTAAAATAGGCCTTAAGTCATTGATTTTGATAGCTGAGTAATATTCCATAGTCTAGATGTACCACATTTTCTGTATCCATTCCTATGTTGAAGGGCATCTGGGTTCTTTCCAGCTTCTGGCTATTATAAATAAGGCTGCTATGAACATAGTGGAACACTTCTCTTTGTTATATGTTGGGGCATCTTTTGGATATATGCCCAAGAGAGGTATAGCTGGGTCCTCAGGTAGTTCAATGTCCAATTTTCTGAGGAACCTCTGGACTGATTTCCAGAATCTTTGAACCAGTCTGCAATTGCACCAACAATGGAGGAGTGTTCCTCTTTCTCCACCTCCTCACCAGCATTTGCTGTCACCTGAATTTTACAACAATGACTTTATGAAATTCATAGGCAAATGGATGGAACTAGAAAATATCATCCTGAGTGAGGTAACCCAATCACAGAAAAACCCACATGGTATGCACTCATTGATAAGTGGATATTAGCCCAAATTCTTGAATTACCCTAGATGCACAGAACACATGAAACTCAAGAAGGATAACCAAAATGCAAATGCTTTACTCCTTCTTTAAAAGGGGAACAAGAATACCCTTGGCAGGGAATAGGGAGGCAAAGTTTAGGACAGAGGCAGAAGGAACACCCATTCAGATCCTGCCCCACATGTGGCCCATATATATACAGCTACCGAATTAGATAAGATGGATGAAGCAAAGAAGTGCAGGCCTACAGGTACCGGATGTTGGCCTGGAAACCGGGAAGGGGAATAACAATCAAAGTGTAAATAAGAAATACTCAAGTTAATAAAGATAAAAAAAAAGAAAAAAAAATAGGCCCTAAATACCAGGGACATATAGCAACCAATTATTGCTTCTCATATTCATTTATAAATTATCTGTGAAATATAACTCTGCATATCATTTGGCTTCTTATTTTTTTCCATCTTTATTAACTTGAGTATTTCTTATTTACATTTCGATTATTATTTCGCTTCCCGGTTTCCGGGCCAACATCCCCCTAACCCCTCGCCCTCCCCTTTTCTATGGGTGTTCCCCTCCCCATCCTCCTCCCATTACCGCCCTCCCCACAACAATCACGTTCACTGGGGGCTCAGTCTTGCCAAGGGCTTCCCCTTCCACTGGTGCTCTTACTAGGCTATTCATTGCTACCTATGAGGTTGGAGCCCAGGGTCAGTCCATGCATAGTCTTTGGGTAGTGGCTTAGTCCCTGGAAGCTCTGGTTGGTTGGCATTGTTATTCATATGGGGTCTCGAGCCCCTTCAGCTCTTTCAGTCCTTTCTGTGATTCCTTCAACGGGGGTCCTGTTCTCAGTTCAATGGTTTGCTGCTGGCATTCGCCTATGTATTTGCTGTATTCTGACTGTGTCTCTCAGGAGAGATCTACATCCAGTTCCTGTAGGCCTGCACTTCTTTGCTTCATCCATCTTATCTAATTGGGTGGCTGTATATGCATGGGCCACATGTGGGGCAGGCTCTGAATGGGTGTTCCTTCTTCCTCTGTTCTAAACTTTGCCTGCGTATTCCCTGCAAACGGTATTCTTGTTCCCCTTTTTAAAGAAGGAGTGAAGCATTCGCCTTTTGCTCATCCTTCTTGAGTTTCATGTGTTCTGTGCATCTAGGGTAATTCAAGAATTTGGGCTAATATCTACTTATCAATGAGTGCATACCATGTGTGTTTTTCTGTGATTGGGTTACCTCACTCAGGATGATATCTTCCAGTTCCATCCATTTGCCTATGAATTTCATAAAGTCATTGTTTTTGATAGCTGAGTAATAGTTCATTATTTCAAACAAATGTAACTCCCCAATCTTGGTCATATAGCTCACAGGAAACAGAAAGTGAATGATAGTTGTGAGAAGCATACAAGTTTTATTCCGACCTACAATTCATTATTTACTCTCATAATTTTTTAAACAAATTAATTTGACCAAGACAAATTTTTATGATTTGTATTCTTCACACAGGAATACAAATAATTCTCTGGCTATGAAAGAGAAATGCATTAATATCCTCGAGAAATGATTTGTGAATGAGTTTTAAACAATATTAAACCTTATCATATATATATGCATGCTAATATGACTTATATGTTATAGAATATAACATTCAATTGAATTAACATTATACACCTATGAATAAAAGAAAGGTGAGAGTCTTATAAAGGCTGCCAAATACTCTGCTTTTATATGTGACTTTAACATTTTGAGTTGATTTCTAAAGCTTCTCATAATGTAAAACTGAATCCAAGTGGAAAGCTTGAGCAGATTTCCAAAGCACATTTAAAGAGCATTTAGAAAATCTGCTGATCATATGGGCCTAGCATAACATATAAAGAAATCATGCCAAAATGTATTAGTTGTCAGAATAGCTAAAACATCCAGTAGATTTCTTTTACTATAACAGTGGACTCCACTGCAATGAGATACACTGTCGCTTGTCTCCTTACTCCTTATATCTGTCTTAGCCAAAAATTCTCATAAGAACATCAGACAGACTTCCTTTGAAATTTGGGTACAGAAGGGGGATAACCTTTATCCGTGGAATGGAGTGGTAAATCTTAATAAAAAGGTACAAGAGTTCCAAGAATTTGAGTATTAGAATACTATATTAGAGATTCTTAAATCCTTCCTGCACCGAGCCTGAAATAATTTGTATCCAGCTGCAATTTGGGCAATATAGTACTGGGAGAAGAAAAGGGATAGAATATGTGAAAAGTATGACTACAGACTGGTTCTATCCAGATCCCATATTCAATAACAGACTTTCAGTAACCAAAAATCATTCAATGAAATAAAGCAGGAACTTGGAGTTCTCGATACACATCCATATTGACATTAGCAATGTCGGAGTTCAGTTTCTTCAAAGACATTTTCATTGTAAGGTATAACAATTATCAATTCATGTTTCCATTCAGTGGATGCTTGACTATTTATTAAAAAATTCTAAACATTTATCTATGCCCTACACCCACTATTAGGAGTCCCACAAAAATCAAAATATAAGACTAGGATGTAGCTCAGACCAATATAGGATCCATGGTAGTCATTTCAGTCTCTGCGATTCACTATAAGTCTTACATAATTATTTAAGATATATCTATTCTCTTGGTGTCCTAGACTTCTCTGGCTCCTTCAACTCTCACCACATTCCCTGTGGAGGGTTGCCCTGGCTATCACTTATGTTTTTCTCTCTGTCTCTTCATCTGCTCCCATTAATTGCTGATGATGTCTCTCTGATAGCAATTAGGCTAGGCTCTGATCTCTGAGTATAGCAGAATATCGGTAGAAATTATTTCATTGATTTTTCCCCAATTGTGTTTAGTTTTATCCTATGTCTCAGTCATATCGACTCTCTGGTTCTTGAGTGGCCAGGGAGTATTCAGGCATAGGCTTCCTCTTGTGGGAGGTGTGGGCCTCAAGTTGGACCAGCTATTTACATAAGTTATGTGCAAACATTACCCTACCAGATCCTGAGTAGAAACAGCATCCATATTTATTAAAATAATCTGTCAAATCTCCTGTATGCAAAAGTAGGATTAGAGCTTCTCGACCTATTAATAAGTGAAGTAGTCTTAAAGAAATCATGTTTACAAGTTTCCATTTAATTTGTCTAAGGATGACCATAATGTAAATATTATATACTGTAACACAATGTCTCTCTGATGATAATTGGGCTAGGCATCGATCTATTAGTATAGTAGAATATCATTAGCAAATATTTTATTGAATTGTTTTCCCAATAATATTTACTTTTATCCTGGGTCTCTGGTTTATAAAACTTCTAAAATAATACTGCTATTTACATAACAGTGTTTTTTTTTCAGTGTTTTGGAAGTTATACATTTTCTAAACTATGGACAATTCAACAAATTCAATATATTTGAAATACCATGGCAGATGATCTATTATAGTAGAAAAATAAAGTTCAAAATCATGAACAAAACAATGCAAAAAATAAAACCACACAATTTCTAGTATGCTTGATAATTCAAAAGCAAACTTCTTTTTTTCTTTACTTTTACATTTTTTATTGAATATTTTTTATTTACATTTCAAATGTTATTCCCTTTCTGGGTTTCCCATATTTAAACCACCTATACCATCCCTCTTTCCTCCTTCTACAAGGGTGTTTCCCCTCCCCAAACACCCCATTCCCGCCTTCCTGCCCTAGTATTCTACACTGGAGGGTCTATCTTTGGAAGAACCAAGGGCTTCTCCTCCCATTGGTGCCCAACAAGGCCAGACACCACTCAATCTCTTACCTCCAGTGAGCAGTGTGGATTTTCTCCTAGGCAATGTGGCCCTGCTCTCAGTCTTCTTGGAGTAACCTTTTCTCTTAGCATTAGCCTAAATTGTTTAGGGATCTCTTTACCTCCTCCCAAGCCAACAACTCAACCAATGCAACATGGTCCCACTGCCGGAAGTCTTGCTGTGCTACAAAGGAAGGCCTTTCAAGATTTAGCATAGTGTCCTCCATTACTATGAGTCTGTTCTGCTCACATAAGGACCATCCTCACAGATTCCAGGAAGTTTGCATTTCACTAGGTTTCCACACTGCCACCTCAAATGCCCTTTAATTCCTGCTGTCTTTACACAAGCTCTTTCCACTCCTCACCTGATCCCTCATTTCCTTCTCACCTAGCCCCAGCCCTGCCTCAAAAGTGTTTTCTATTTCTCATCCCCAGGGAAATCCATGCTTCAAAACCTGGACCTAAAATCTCTCCTGCCTACATGACATGTTTGTAAATGGTGGTGCAAAACTTATGGAAATGTTCACCCAATGTTTGCTTTAACGTGAGGTGAACACCACAAGAAAGAGCCCATAACCTGCACTGCCTGGCTGACATCAACAGAGACTGAATAGCCCAAATATCTAGGGTAGAAAAAACCAAGTCTGACAAAAATAATCAGAGGAAAAAAATGATTAAGGTGCTTCCAAATGATGTTATACTATACTCATACGTTGTCTAGCTGTCATCCGTATTCTTCCAGCAGCAGATGGAAACAGATGCAGAAATACACAGTCAGATATTGTGTAAAGAAAGTCTAAGTTGAATGTCTACATAGGGTCAATTCCTTTCAAGCTTGGAGAACCCTGTGGAGGAGGGGGAAAATGATTGAAAGAGTCAGAGGGAATGTAGGAAACCAGAAGCACCTGGCCACTGAATCAGTAAAGCAGGACCACAGGGACCCACAGAGACAAAGCAGGCAAGCAAAGTGCGTGCATGGGTCTGTACCAGGCCCTCTGCATAAATACTGTGGCTGTTAGCTTAGTATTTCTGTGTGATTCCTAACTGTGGGAGCAGATGTGTTTCCCCTGCTCTTGGGATTTTTTTTCTCCTATTGGGTTGCCTCATTCAGCTTTGGTCTGAGGTGTTTAAAACCCTTGTCTTATTGTATCTAGTTTTGTAATGTTTGGGTATTGGCTCTCAGAGGCCTGCCATTTTCTGAAGGGAAACAGAAGATATGTTGGTGTTGAGGAGGTAGGATGGGAGGGAGGGAGAGGAGAAAGGAGAAACTGTACACCGCAGGTAATGTATGAGAGAAGAATCTATTTTAAATTAAATGAAATAATTATAAAGAATGAGAAGCTGATCAATAGCAATAAAACACAACAAACAAGCAAACAAACAAACACCTTCACTTATATAGTCCTTCTACTGAGATTTTTCTCATTTCTAAGCTGTCAGTAAATAAACCAGTGGAAGGATAAATGGTGATGTTTCGGCTCAGTGAGCTATTACAGCCCAAGAGAACAAACATGCGAAGCACACAGTGTTATGCATGAGAGAAATGACTACATTTCATGTGGCTCCTTTACCACTCAAGCTTCATACCTTAAAGTTTGAGAGAAGAAAATAAGGACAGGACAGGAGTTGCCATATTGTGTCTGTGGGCAGCAGGGGCCATTTGGGAGGTGATGCAAGTATTCAATATTATTTTCTGTGGTGTTTTTTTTAGTAACACCTTGATAAATCTAACTTTTTTCAAAAGTAAGCTGATAAAAGCTTATTTATCATAAGTATATAAAAAGCAATAAAGGTACAACCTTATACCACTTATTTTAAAATTTTATTACATTTTATTGATGAAAGTGTCACATGTTACAATCTAGTTTGGAAGTCAAAGGACAACACGTAAGAGAGGGTTATGCACTTCTACTGTGTGGGATCTGAGGTTTGAACTCAAGTCTTCCTGCTTGACAGTGAGCATCTTTTATAAAGAGACATCTTGTATATTGAGACATCTTTCTGGGCACATATAAGTTTATTTAATATTCATTTTTAAAATGTCATTCATACTTAACGTTCAAAATACATTGAAATATAAACATATCTCATTCAGTACTCAGAAGATGACTTAGTCGGTAAGGTCCTACAAGGATGAAGACATTTGTTACGGCTGAGAAAGACATAAAATAAGCAGGATGTTGTGGAACACGCCTAGTACACGAATGTCAGAGCCTGCTTGGTCATATCAAGCCAGTAGGAGATCTTCTCTCTAAAACCAAAGCAAAGCAAAATAGTGCATAGAGCTCCTACAGTGCAACATCAAGCTTGCACTTTGCCTCTGTGCACACATAAAATCGACACAGACGTATATACACATAAATCGACATGCACATGTAAATACATACATGTTCAGACTTTTATACACAACGCACACAAGTATTCATCTCACGCAGGCAATGAAAGGAAAGTACAATAGCATTAAGAAGGAAAGTCATAGTATTAAAATGTATGTACAGGATTTTTAATTAAGGGTTAATGATCTATTAAGACATTGAGGAGCATATTCCCTATTACTTTCTGCTGATGTGACACTCTGTCCAAAAGAAACTCAGTAGAACGAGGTTATAATTGGCTTATGGTTTCGTGTCACAGTCAATCACTGAGGAAAGGCAGGGAAGGAACTCAAGGCATGAACCTGAAGACGGAATGAAATAGACTATTCTCCATTGAGACACCTTGTTCCCAAATGACCCTAGCTTGTGTCAACTTTCTATAAAACTGACCCCAGGAACTTTGAGAAATGAAAATAAATAACACTTACCATGAGAAATAATCTAAAAAGGAGACATAACAGAGTAGACATATATAAGACTACGAAAGACATGTAACACTTTCAGACTAATGAATCTAAAAACATCTAGTGAGTCAACTAAAAAGGCAAAGGATTTAAAACAGATGATCGGACAACAACAAATGAAATCTGGCTGATACTGGGTACAAAACACATTGGAAACATAAAATGAACAAATTTTCAGTTCTATATTGACTTATACACTACAATAACCTTATCAGTGTTAAATGTTTTGATAATGTTACACAATCATTTAAATACCACACAATCAACTGATAGAAAACTTGCTCAGTCAAAAGATTTTCCCAAGGCCTCAGTTACACTCCTCACTTCTCATATTTCATCTTAATCAACCAGTGATTTGTTGTCTGGTTGCTGTTTATTCTGAAATTTTAAGATACAAAACTCTAAAGAAGTATATATTTGGCGATTTTTTTATTGCTTCAAGGCAATGATTTTAAATAAATCTAACATTTGTATATATTGATAATCAATATTTTATAACAGATTTTCACCAGAGGAAATGATATTAGTGATATGAATTTCAGGTTTACTGTGTTTGTAACAAAGAATTAATCACACACACACACAAGAGTGAAATAATGGCTGGAATATAAATAAATACATATAATAATAAAAGTGCAAAAGATAAAAAAAAAGAAGTATATTCTAAAAATGGAGTGAAGATTCCAGCAATCTAGGGCTCAAGCGCTTCTTCATTTCTATCTCCAGGGTTTATAATTAAAAACAGAAAGAGAAGGGATTGCTGAAGGAGTGGACATTTCATTGACAGGTGTCTCTGGCAGTTCTAGGTCCCCTCTGTGATAATCATATGCTGATATGCAGTCCACATACATTACCTCTTAAACGCCATGTCATATCACAAAATCATTTTGGGCCATTCCATTATCTTTAGGAAGTTCCCTATCTAGGTTTTGTATCCATATTTACTACTGATTTTTCCATAAAGCTGAAGAATATTTGTACATTTCAAGGGACACTAGGGTAATTAATCAGAGGTTTTAGAGTTTCTTTTTGTTTTGTTTTGTTTTTGTTTTTTAACTTCCCTACTCTCTCATATACACTAAAATATATTGGAAAATTGTTTTGGCTGGTTTAAGAGTATTATGAAGTCAATTGATATATAATATTTTATACTTATATCTCTGTTGTATTGTTTTATGCTCTATTCATTGCAGTTGAATTCTGGTGGAGCACAGTAAGTATTAGAGCACATTATATATTTGTTAAGTGAGAAATCCTTCTACTTAAGTTGCATACTCTGGTATAAAGGAGAGCGTAGATTTCTCAAAAACGGTAGATAGCTGGCAGACTTTGTCAATATTACTGCATTTCCTCAGGAGAGACACCGAAAACCTCAGTTTAACCTTCTCTTGTCAAATGAGAAAAATAATGAGTCTGTGCCTTGGAGGAGTATGGTGAGGATTTATAACATAATTCTGCATGCAAAATTTGCTCTGCACTTTAGCAAAAGGAGTGCAAATTAAATACAGCAGATTATCACATAGTTTTTATTAGATTCTTACTCATTTGTGGCATGATTATTCCTTCTGTAAGAAAAGTTATCCACACATAAACACACACACTCACAAACACACACACACAAATGCACACACACACAAACACACACACACACACACACACAAACACAAAAACATGAAAGAAAAGAAATTAAAAACAAAGAAAATGTGTCTTGCTTTTTTAGTGCCACACAATAATGTTTATGTATATACCTGGAAACTTAATAATTATGCATCATTATTGTTTTCCAACTGAAACATTGAAAAGTATTTCAGCAATTCATAAACCTAACTTTCTTACTGTGACCTACAGGTCTTATTATAGAACAAACTGACTTCTGCAGGGACCAGGTCTTACACATTGGTTTGTAAACAAAGGAATTCTTGGGAAACACATTACTTAGGTGTGTGGCAAAACTGTCTTTAATTGAATATAATATACTTATTCACAATAAAGTAGAGATATCAAAATAAATTAGACATTTATTTACTTTGAGCTACCAAGATAAATTGAAATTTTATCTTAGCATCCAATAATCTTCCTCTTATAGCTTGAATGACATAAAGTATGGGGGAAATGGAGAAAGAAAAACACCACAATTAGAAGTGATTGAGATCACAGTGTAGTTGGATAACATCAGAGTTTGGCTAAAACTGTAACAGCTGAAATTTAACAGAGCCTGGATGCAACTTTGCATGAGTACAAATATAGAAAAACAGTAGCAGTTCAAAAATATACATTGTGGATTCACAAAATACAAAAAAATATGAGAAATTCAACAGATTGCACATTTCAGTATAAAGCAAAATGAGTATGCGAAGTATATTCATTAAAGTGGAATTAAGTAGCTAATTGTTGAAATTTATGCACAACCAGTATGTTTGCTCTAGTCTGAAGAAAGTCAGCTAATAAATTTTCTATGTAAGTTATTTCTTAATACTGTGTTATGTTTGAATCACATTTAAAGTAAAGGAAATAAAATTCAATGTTCAGACTATGCTCAGTAGGAGAGGAAGCACCTAGTCTTGCAGAGACTTTAAATGCCTGAGATAGAGGATACCCAGATTCCCCCAATCTCTCAGAGAAGAAGAGGAGGCGGGATGGAGAAAAGGCTATGTGAAGGGGTGACTTGGACATGGGTAGTAAGTGAGATATAAAACAAAGAATACATACATACATACATACATATACATACATACATATATACATACAAACATACATACATACATACATATTTTAAAAAAACAATATCCAGAGAAAACCTGGGGTCTCAGGTTCATTTGGCTTAAAGTGAGACATCTGGTCTTACTAATTTTTAAGAACGCTTCCCATTGAAGCAGTTTGATGAACTGCTTCATGAAATACAGAAGATAGAACACATAGATAGAATTTGAACATGCACCCTTATGTGATTTACTTGGCATGATTAGGCCCTGTGAAATGCTACAAATGTTCAAAATTACATGGCTAGGTTGCTCAGCCCATAAAGAAATCTAACTTATAGCCAAGTTATCTTGTTAGAGTACATGCTAATATTAAGTTGGAAGCCTGGAGCACCATTCAAGTTTCTGATCTGAAAATCTGCTGCTGTCTCCTGTTACTAAAGTTATCTAGATCCTGGAAGCCCTAATAACTGAAGCTGTGCCATCTGTTCCTCAAAGGCCAGTGAACCAACATTTTACATGATGAAAAGGAAAAAAAAAAGAGTGTTAGCCAATATAGTCAGAAACAAAGAAACCCAAATATATCCTACCACCTCCACTACAAGTCTATATTCCTCCTCCAGCCATCAGTTTGAATTTTAAACACAAAGAAGGCAAGAGGGGCATAACTAAGTTGTCCTAATCAAGCTACACACCAGTCTGTCACTGGCCCATCATGGTGTATCCTGAAAGCTGGTCTGATATGTTGTCAATGTGGTTTAAGATCCCTTACATGTAGACAAGTTCTTTATATGGTTGACAGCAGAACTTCTGTTAGCTTGAGAATCTTTCCCTTCCTCCCCCTTGCCAAATATTCAATTTCTTTGGAACTATTGTTTCACTGGTCTGATAAAGACAAAGTCATGTGCTTCTTTAGAATATCATCATTTCTGTCAAAAGTATTACATGTTGTCCAGTCTATAAACGATGTCTTGCTTTGTATTTATAATTGGCGAACTGAGAGAAAACTGTTATTTACAAAATGAAAGACAAATATCAGTAAAAATGGTCAATAGAATACCTTGTAATATTATGCCTGTTAATAGAAGGACAAATTTAAGTGCCAAAAAGTAATGATCCAAAAAAAAAAAAAAAAACTATCTAGACCCATGGGGTTAGATGGCCAATTTTTTTTTTATGTTATCACAAATCATTGTCTGGCTTTTTATGCTTAGAAGGAATCACCTTACCAAATGAGAGGCTGAACATGGGGTAAAAAATAAAAAGATCGAAATTGGTTTTCTTCCTAAAGGTCAATTGAAAAATATGGAAATTTCCATTTATATGCCGTCTGGATACAGATGGTGTCACTTTCTAGTCATATCTAGAGACCTGGTAATGACCCTGGTGATAGAGTCTTCCCTAAAGGAGTTAGGCTTAACGAGGTAAATGTCAATGCCCCATTTGGAGAGTACTAATTTTCTGGGTGATTTGATAGCATTTTACGTGTTCAGCCTTGAAGTGACCTACTGGGCACCCCATTAAAACTACAAAAAAGACAATATCCAGCAAAAAGTAGGGCTATAAAACAAAATCACATCACTGGAGAAATGAATGTCCCGCCAAATTATATTTAGTTTATTTGTTTAAGAACAGTTGTGAAAATTGCTAAGCATGTTAATAAAATGACATAGCATTTCTGTGAAAGCCTTATCTGTCAATTTTGTCTACTGGCCTTTTGAGCAAAATTCTCTTAATTGTAATTTTGTAGTAATACAATCATTTGTCTTGAATCAAACACAAATGTCTCGTGAAGCAATGGTGACTGTTTTCACCTTCAATTTTCTTTCTCTTGACCTCTGAAGTTGCTAAAATCATAGAACTTTGTTTGGGGAGAAGCTTACATTTCAGATTATTTAATTTATCACATTGTTTTAATGGATAATCTCCATATGTGATGCGTGAAGTGTTGCTAACACCTATGAGGAGGTTTCATCTAGTGAAAAACTTGCAGTAATGGTTGAAAGAAATAGAGACCTAAGCTGTGATCAGTTTTCTCATTGTAACCCCACACAAAAATGTCAGGTTATTCAAGTACAGATAGTTGAGAAACAAAACTCTGAGTGTTCTGTTAGAAAACACATTAAGTGGAGGTACCTAAGCATATGTTCTCCGGGCCAGATAGGGTAAGAGAATATGAGAATACTATAGAAAATGACTAGGTAAAAAGTCAGGATATGGAATTCAAATTGCTACAAAAACATGTCAGGCATCAATTCGAAGAGAGGTCTTTGGTCCTGTGAGGGCTCCATGCCCCAGTGTAAGGGAATGCAGGTGCGAGAAGGTGGGAGAGCGCCTGTAAAGAAGCAGGGGGAGGGGGGATAGGAGAAGGGGGGACGTGGAAAGGAGATAACATTTGAAATCTAAATAAAGAAAATATCAAATAAACGGAGAGAACAGGAGTATGTTAATGGAGTAATATTTTTAAATGACAAGCAGAACTTTAAATGGAGATAGATAAATACAAATTAGTGTTTACCAGTGGGGTGATCATAGCTGCCTAGTCATTTCCCTGGATGTTTGTCACTATTTTGAGCCTGGTTTTTGTTATCACAGCACAGAGGTGATAATAGCACTGGACAGAGAGCAGATGCCAATGAGCACCAGGAAATTCACAGGAGAATCCGCTGTGGCAGAGTCATCTACAGTGCAGACATTACAAGGTTGAGGAACTTCGCGTGAAGAAAGTCAGTGCAGTGCACACTGCTCTAGATCTTTCTGAATGGTTCACATGAAAAAGTTCAAGGGTGACAGAAGTTTCCTACCAATTGAATCCATGGCTATTGTTAAGCTTACCTAAGTAAATGTTCCATGTGTCTCTAAATGTACAACTATTGGAAAAGGGAAGAACTTAGACTATGGTTTTCTTAAATTATATTTTCATTGCTATTGAGTAAACTATAGTCTTAGTAATTATCTCTGAATTGTCTAAGTATGTGTCTTTCGGCTACCTCACAGAAAGAGATATTTGTATATTTTTACCTTGTACATTTTATTTATTTGTGGTTTTCATTGGACTCCTAACAATGGAAGTAGGCATAGGGGTATTTTTGACTCTTTTGACTGTTTAGGGATCTTTTTCCTAATACTGGGATGTCTTTCCCAGCCTTGTTATGAGGGCTTATGCCTGGTCATTTTTGCACCTTGTTACGCTGAGTTTGTTTGATATCAATGGAGACTAAGTCTTTTCTAAAGGGAAATACAGGAGCAATGAATCTGAGAGAGAGGGGCGTCAGGGCAGCTGATTAGAGGAGGATAAGGAGAGGAAGCTGTGGTTGAGATGTATTATATGAGAAAAGAAAAAATAATAAAAATACTGTATTTATTTTGAGAATGATTCACTCAGCCCTTGTTGAAATCAAATTATCTATGTAACTAAGGATGTCTCTAAGCCTTTAATGTCCTACTGTCTACCTCCATACTGCTAGAATTACAATTCTTGTAACTGAATGTCTGGATAGGCCAGTTGGAGAATCCAACCCAGGGTTCTTGAATGCTATGCAAGTTCTGTAGCATGTGGACCACATTCTTAGCAATTTCCTATAATTAGAGAAGCTTGATTTTTAAAAAAATAATTATACGTATAGTTGCTGTATTCTTTTAATGTAGATGCATCCTGGACATCCTGGAGTTCAAGATTTAGGCATATTAAGTTTGAACTTCAGTCTTCCGAAAAAGCCAAACACTCCTAACACTGAGCTACAACACACGCCTTATTCTGCATTTTTAAAAATGCTACCAAATAGAACGACTGTGGAGAAGATGTATCTGCAGCAATAGGTAGACTGGTGGTAACTACAGCAATGAGGAGATGTTGGAGTGTTGCAGAACCACAGACTAATTCCATAGCCCGGGCTAGCATTAGGCCACCTGAACTAACATCCTGCAGCAGAGAGATGAAATGACTTTGGGATCTGTTGATGTAGCAGACCACCCATCTCTCACCAGCCAAAAGCTGCTAATGTCATCAGATGCTATCTGTCACCAAGAAAAACATGTCCATCTTCTGTCCTCTTCTCTCATGCACCCATGAAATGTATTTTAAACTTGTCTTGATGTATGGTTTCCTTCGGTGTGTAAAACTGTAAAACTTTATAAAACTGCATCCGCAATGGAACTACGGGTATCAGATAGTCTAAGCCTGTATCCTTGGCCTATGTTCAAACAAATAGATTGCATAATAAACTATTCTATGCCTTAGCCTTCTTACATTGTTCCATTTTTAAAATTATTTGATTTTATCTTTTGTGTTAACAATGTCAAGTTTCTGAATTGTGTTTATTTTCTCCATTTATTCAGTTCCCCTCAAAGGATAATATGGGCTACTTGTTACTTATAATGTTCTGTAAGGAAATCTCTAGCCACTGTTCCACAATGGTTAACATTTCAGGTCATCAAACACTGTTCTCTGACCTGCTGTGTAGATCCCTGTGTTTTTATTCTTGAGATCCCATCTCCTGAGAACATAAGTGCCAAAACATAATTGTAAAGAAAAACAAGCAAAAAAAAAAAACATTCTTACCACAAAAGGGTCAAGATTACATTGACATTTATAAGTGGATAATTAAGTTAATGCTCTGCGTCTTTCAAGCCCGAATTATAATTTCAATGAAACATTCAATTTAACAATATTTATGTGGAACTTGTTCTCTACTAGAAATACTTAACATGCTGTGGTGGACAAAAAGATAATCGGGAAATATTTTTTGGTTGACCTCCTTCAGGTCACAATGACAAGTATCAGATACTTAACCTATATTATTCAGCTTTGAAATTTGCAGTATACGTTCTTGTAAGTAGTTGGAATGAAATGCTTAAGATAATTCCTTGTGGTGCAAGGTCTCTCACTCTCTGTAAATTTTCTCTCCATGGGTTTCTGTATTTGTTCCCAGCTGTTGCAGGAGAAAGCTTTACTGGTGATAGTTGAGAAGCTCCTTGATCTATCAGTATAGCAGAATGACATTATACATTATAAGTCATTATATGGCTACATTTCTTTTCCAGGAAAGTAGTATTTGGCTTTCCCCTAGGCCCCTGTTCTATCTGATCTCAGGTTCTTGCTAAGCGGAGTCAGGAACGGTACCATCTCACCATGTATTCCTTAAATAAAATCAGATATTGGTTGGTGAGTACCACAAGCTTTGTGCTGCTACTGTATTAGTATGACTTACAGAATAGGACATATTTTGTAGATTGAAGGGTTTGTAGTTAGAGTGATGTTTACCTTTCTCCTTTGGTAGCATGCAGAGTGAATTCCAGTCACATAAACACTAGCATATAGAGGTAAAATCTCAAAGTAGATAATAGCCTCGTTCTTCCTTCAATGAGCTGTATATGTCTTGTCTTAAGCAACAGAACTGTACTGTTTATTTCTAGAGATCGTTCAGCAGCATTGGCAATAGCCTGGGTTGTTTGCCATGTCCCATGGGCTGCATTTGGCCAATGACTGAATTTGATATTACCATTTCCTGGCAGGAAGTTTCATTTGGTGATAAGTGCCCAATTGAAGCTCTGTTTATTCTGTTTTTTTGTTTTTGTTTTTTGTTTTTTTTTTTTTGGCAATTTCATTTAGATTGACTTCATACATGCATATATTGTAGTAAGTTTATACTGTATTAGGTTTTGATATGACTGCTCAAATGGACAATAGTTTTTACTGTCCAAACGTGCATTCCCTTCTGCATTGTCTATATACTCCCCCACTTGTTTGATTCTCTCATTCATGCCTACCTCCATTCATCATCCATAACTATTTATTCTATTTCTCCTCCTTATAAAGATCCATATATACCCCCAAGTCCCTTACTCTTTACATAACAACTATGGTTATGTAAATTGAAACTCGATTATCAAAAACTTAACACTTTACATCCCTATGTAAGTGAATACAAACCATATTTGTCTTTCCAGGTCTGGGTTATCTCTCTTAGGCTTCAGAGATGGGTCAGTGGCTAAAAATACTTGCTATTCCTCTAGAAGACCCATGTTCCATTACAGCATGCAGATGGTGGCTGCCAATTTGCTGTTAAGTCTAGTTTGAGAGAATCCCACATCCTCACATCCCCTTTTGACCCCCATAGGTACCATTCAAGCCTGTGCTCAGATATATATTCAGACAAATAAATATACACAATTTTAAATCTCCTTAATAAAGTTAGATATCCAATTGCTATATTATAGATACAAACTAGTTCAAGTGACATGGGTCTCCAAGAAAATTACAGGAAAGTCCAGAGTACAAAAGATGGGCAAATTTAACACATTATGACAGGTTTGGTAAAACTGTGTAGCTATTATAGGGAAGTCAATGTCACACTCTGATGAGAAAAGCAAGGTGGTAGTCCAAATACAGATAGGTTAGAATGCCATCAGAGGAATCTAGATTTGTGAAGGAGGGAGGGAGTTGCTTAAAATTGAATTTTTGTGAGCTCTGAAAATTAGTTGCAATGATGATGTGAAGTCTACCTTGGAAGATAAGATAAAAAAACTGTAGATAGCTTGATAAATTAACAAATGATCTTATAAATGAAGAGATATGAATTTCATAACTACAGCAATACAGTTATGAGTGGAAAAAACAGATACTGCTGACTTTGCTGTAGAAAACCTCTCAGTGTTTGTGTCCTGTGATGGGAGGTATTAAACTCCAATATTTGTGTTTTCTGTCCTATTTAAATTGGATCGTTCTCTGACCTTTTTCAGTTTTGCTTTATCCAAGAATACTTCATGGTAAATATAGGTCTACTCATGCCAACCAAATTCCACACAGACTCTCCTGATAATATAACATCATACAATTTTCCCAACACAAGACAGTTTGGAAAATATCAGCAATATGGTCCCAGCTGTAGGAACATATAAGACTCAGCCTGTTGATTCTTGGATTGCTATAGTCAATCTGGAAATATAACTAAATTTGGTTTAATTATATATAGAGTACTTAAAATACATTATTAAAGAGGGTACCTAGAGATATAAAGTAAAATTGGCATTACAAAATTTGTATCAGCTTCAAAACCTTACACAGAAAATGCTTACGCTATGACTGCTTTCTTCCTAATCAACAGTATATTTGAGATTCTCAAAAAAATATTTTATATAAGAAATTTATTTCGTTTGCTTTAGGCTAAGTAATTGTACTGCATAACATTATGAATTTATATTATTCTGAGTAACAAGAAATAAGATCCAAACAATTTTATAACCAATGAAGTTTAAAATACAAGCAGGCAAAAACTACTCTATTTTTTATGAAGCAATTCAAGTACACAAGGACAGGAGATGATGAAAGTGCACTGAAAGAATTGACGATATTCTAAAAGATACTTCTGTCCCTTATATCCTACTTTGGCTAAAAGGCTTTGAAACAATAAACCCCTAAGGAATTGAAGTTCAGCATCTCATGTAATAGAAGTCTAAAGCCTATACCAGCTGGAGGAGGAGCCTATACCCAGGATCAAAACTCTTAGCTTGTCAGGCGCTCTTGTAGGAGAGGAGAGGAGGCAAGCCTGGCTCAACTGGGGATGTGGTTTACCTTGAGGAGGACAGGTAACTATATCTGTGCATAAGATGGATCCATTACTTAAACCTACTCTTTCTCTGAGGACACTCAAGATATGCTGAGGGCAAGTGTTTGAATATCTTTTTCTCAACTTCCTATTCTGGTTTCTTTGACTAAATCTTGTTTTATTACTTTTAATTATTATTGTTCTACAGTAATAGACTTCTTATCTATGGGTGATAGATCCTGGCTTGTTAGGACTGCCAAACCATAAAGTCTGACCTTAAGATTTGAGTAAAATGTTAAAAGAATAAAATATGGCTCATGAGAATATGTATATTATTTCACAGCTTTTTATACAACTGATAAAAACATATGAAATATCTCCAACAGAACACCAAGACTCATAAACAAATTATAATACTGAAATAATGATTTAAAATAAACTTCAATAAAAACCATGAACATCTCAATCAAATAGGAGAGTTATACAGACATTCTGTTTATACCTCACAGATTCATGAAAACTTTAACTGTAGGAAATTACAAGTTTTTCTTCTATCAACTTCACAAATATATGTTTGTGGACACACAGGCCTGCATGTGTATATGTGTGTGCGCACGTATACATGCACACACACACGTGTGTGTGTGTGTGTGTGTGTGTGTGTGTGTGTGTGTGTGTGTGTGGGTGCGCGCACACACTCCATAAAGTATTTCATTGAAAAACTTATATTCTTTTACACTGTTGAATAAAATTTGATAATAGGTTTTAGAAGCAATTTGACTATAGCTATTTAATTTACAATATGTTCAATTTAGTTGTAGATTTACTCTAGAGAAACGAGCCTTCATGTCAGATCCAGAATGCTTCCTGCATAATTCTTTGCAATTCCACCTACTTGGCAAACATTATGAGCCCATTGTGAATTTACCCCTCAGTTTCTGCTTGATCATATTGAGACCTGGTTACATTGTGATGAGTATCACACTAGGAGATTCCAGATAGATATATAGACAGAAGACATGATCTGAATGTGGATGTGACCATCCAATAAGCTAGGATGGGTAAGGACTAAAGGATGAGAGAAAGAATGCCAGAGAATGTAGGCGACCTGACAATTTGGTTTCTGGCTGCCATGATGTGGGCTATTTGTTCTGTAGTACTTAGCCCTATTTATCTTAATAAACATAAAACCTTTAAAATCATGAGCTAAATTAAGTCTATTGCTCCCTTAAATTGTTTATCTTAGATATTTGCCACAACAATAAAAACATTAAACCCACTCATCAATACTTAATGATGTAGTGAGTAGGCAATACAGTTGTGAAGCCACTGTGGGGACTAATGTCAAAGAATTTCTCTGACAGTTCTGAGTAATTATAGAAAAAAGTCTGAAATTTCTATACAACTTCTGTGTTGGTGTGAAGAATGAAAGAATAGGTTTATATGTTTTTATAAAAGCAAAATATTTACTAATCACATTCATAAAAACATAAATCAGAAAATAGGTTCCATTTGAAGAATTGGTGTTGGGAAAACCAAGAAGAGCTTTGGTATTCATGGTTTAAACTCATGGCTATTTGTATGCTGTGTCCTGTGTGCCTGACTTTCTTATTCTAAACACACGTTACACCATAATGTTTATGAAAACATAAAAGAATAATAACTACGATCTCTTTGACTTCCTTGTAAATGGAATTGCTACAATAAAATGAACTGTAATTGTCACCAGAATTTCAAAGACTCTCTCAAATGTTTTAAAAACATTACTTTGCATTGTCTTCAAACCCTTTGAATGCCTTGAATTACATCTGTATCTAAAAATTCTTTTCATGACTTTTTCTTTTACTTGTTTTAAAATTCCCAGCCACAGAACAAGTCTTTACATCTAGTATGGAATTTTAATTCACCAACATGGTTCTCTGGCAAGGTTTCACATCTAAAGATATGATCTGGCTGGAATGCTGACAGGTCACACACTCTTAATCCCTCTGGCTGGAATAAGGACATGCCTTTGGTACACACCTTTAACCCCACACAAAGATATCTAATTGAGGGACAGACAAATAATGAATCAGATAAAGATGTGAAAGAATGAGTCAGAGAGAGGATATCACTAACTATCATCAAAACAGACAGAAAAAAGAGGCTGCTTAAAGAGCAATGAAGGAGAGAAAATTGAATGGAGTTCATTTCGGTGCAGTTCAGTTTCAGGCAGTTGTGCTCAGTAAGGAACAGTTCAGTTCCTGGCATTCAGAGACGGTGTTTCAAAGAGGAGCAACACAGTCAGAAGCTGAAAGAAGCTTGGGAAGGAGTTTGAGACAGCACTGCTGAGTTGAATCAGCCAGCCTGGGCTCAGAAATAGCAAGAAAGAGTGAGTTTATTCATTAGTAAGTCTCAAAAGTTGACATATTCTAAGCCTAGGTTAGCAGATGAAGGCTGTAAGCTAAAGGCTTCAAGGTCTAGGCTTGCTAGAATGTATGGATGCTAAAAGAGTCCAGAACAAGACCTAGGACTGGTCATATAGGAATGTTCCTGTGACAGGAACAAGTTGTCCTCTGAAAGACTCTATCTAGCATCTGACTCAAACATATACAGACACCCACAGCCAAAACAGTAGATGGAGTTTGGGGATTCTTATAAAAGAATAGGAGGAAGAATTATGGATCCAAAAGTAGATAGGAACTCTACAGGAAGACCAACAGAGTCAACTAACCTGGACTCTTGAGGTTTTCAGTGTCTGAACCATCAAAGAACCACTTCCCTGATCATATGTAGCAGATTTGCAGGTTGACCTTCATGTAGGCCCTAAACACCTGGAACAGTGGCTATTCTAAAAGCTGTTGCCTGTATGTGGGGTCTGTTCCATTAGCTGGGCTACCTTGTCTGGCCTCAGTGGGAGAGGAAGCACCTAGCCTTGCAGAAATTTGAAATGCCACGGTGGGAGGATACCTAGAGTAGCTCCCATCTGCCCAGACAAGAAGGGAAGTGGGAGAGGGAGAGAGGAGGAGGAAGGTTTGTGGGAGGGGGTTACTGGGAGGAGATCAGTGATCAGGATGTAAAATACATAAGTAAATAAAATTAATTGAAAAAATGCTGCAGGTTAAGCCCAAGCAAGGTATTTGTAAAGCTTGGATAAAACTCTCATCAATTCACTACATCTAAGGAAATAAAAGCAATATTTACATTTGTAAAGAATCAGCAAGTGAGAAAAGTGAAAAAAGAACAAAGCATTAATCCACTTGGGACTATAAATCATTTGGCTAGGAATCCATACTCTTAAGAAAGTGAATTTACCTAAGGGCATGTTAAATACATGGGAAGTGTAGATAGTCCATTACGCAGAAAATTATAACTTCATTTTCCTCCCTTTTACTTTTTCCATTCAGATGCTTGTCAAAGCCTGGGCATGCTTGGTGTTCTTGTCTTTCCATGTTTTCACAATGCCCGATTCCCATTCTAACATGGTATTTTAAAAACTTCCCTGGATATGCCTGCCTGATTTATTGAATCCTCACTCAACTGTAATTGACTTCTCCCTTCTTTTTCCTCAAACAGGAAAATGCTAAAATTTACAGCTGGTCTTCCCTAATATTTTTCTTTTATATTCTAATAGAGTTGTCTTTGATTTTTCCTGTCTTTAGGTCTGAGTCTTTAGTTTTTACTTATAAATTGGTGTTGTTCTGCCCTGTTGAAGACTATTTCTCTTATGGTTATGAGTGTAGCCTTTTATCGTTGAGCCAAATCTCCAATATCTCCAGTCCTAATGCTAGGTGTATGAGGCCTGAATAGGCCATCTCCAGTAAAAAGACAGGACTTCAGCGGAAGAGTGAGGACAGCAGCCCAGCCACAAAACTTTCAACCTTCAATTTGCTCTGCCTGCAAGGTGTACTAGTATAAAAGTGACACAGGAATTGTGGGAGTAGCAAACCAATGACTGATCCATCTTGATGCCATTAGAGGAATTCCACTCCAACACATATTGGAGGACCAGGAACCAGAAGTTGGATAGCCCAGAATAGGATAGGACCAAAAACAAAGGTCAATGAAATTACTCCTTATGATATTAGGCTATACCCAAAGACAGGAACCAAGCATAATCATCAACAGAGAGGCTCCATGAAGCTACTCATAGAAACAGATGCACAGACCCAGAGCCAAACATTAGATGGTGCTCTGAGAATACTGTCTAAAGGGGAAGGAAGGAATATAATAGATAGAGGGGTCAAGAAAACCACAAGGAAAAACAGAGATTAAATTAAACTCTGCCTGTAGGGGCAGAGAGAGAGAGAGAGAGAGAGAGAGAGAGAGAGAGAGAGAGAGAGAGAGAGAGAGAGAGAGAGAGAGAGAGAGAGAAGCCTGTGTGGGCCTGAATTAGGCCCTCAGCATAACTGTTATATTTCTATAGTTTCGTCTTCCTGTGGGATTCCTAACAGTGAGAGAAAGTGCTGTTCCTGACTCTGTTTGCCTGCTTATAGGGCCTTTTTACTCTTATTGGGTTAACTTGCCCAGCCTTAATAGGAAGAGAAGTACCTTGTCTTAGTGCAATTTGGTGTGCCATGTTCGCTTGATATCTCTGGGAGGGCTGACCTTTTCTGAAGGGCTATAGTGGAGAAGTAGATGCAAAGGCAGGATGGTGAGGAAGGGCTGGAATGAAATGAGAGAGGAAAAACAGCAGTCAGGTTGTAATGACTATACAAGAGAAATGACTATATAAGAGAAAATGAATAAAAAATATTAAAAAGACTAATTCTCCCAATCTCACCATTTTTCAGTAGTCTGTTGTCTAGAGTTAAGAGTTTGCTTGTTTTTCCCATTTGTATTACCATGTCTATTGGTAGCATCTTTAGGGAGTCCTGGTGGTGAGACTTCATGGATTTAGCTCTTCTTATATTTCTAGAATACAAGGCTCACAGCTAAATTCCTGTTCTCTATGATCTTACATTGTTTCTGCTCCCACTTCTACAATGACCTTTGAGCCTTACATGAAATAGTTGTGTTATGGATGTAATATTTGGGATTGTGATCCACAATTCTGTGTTTTGTTGAGTTGTAGTTTTTCCATAAGTAATTAGATTTGTAAGCAAAGGAAATTTCGTTGATGAATTGAGAGAATTATGCTTTCTCTAGATAGAAGGATAAATATTTTGAGATTTATGCTGGTTTACTTAAGTGTCAGTTGCAGGTTCCTGTTAAAGATTCATAATTTAACTAGTCCTCGGTGTTTGTTTCTAATAGCAGGAATGATTTAAATCTTGTTGAGGTAGCCATAACGTAGAGATTTGATGGTTTATTCTAAAGTAAGTATGCTACTATTGTACCTTTAGACTTATTATATCATGCTGATAGGGGTTTTTTTCTAGATTTATATAGTTTTCATTTTATTTTAAATTGGATTTTTTATTTACATTTCAAGTGTTATCCCCTTTCCCGGTTTCCCATCCATAAACCCCCTATGTCATCCTCCTTTTCCCTTCTTCTATGAGCATGTTCACCGATCCATTCATCTACCCCTTCCTGCCTCCCTGCCCTGACATTTCCATGTAATGGGGGTTTGATCCTTGGCAGGACCAAGGGCTTCTCCTGCCATTGGTGCTCAACAAGGCCATCCTCTGCTACATATGCAGCTGGAGCCATGGGTCTGTCCATGTGTTCTCAATGAATGGCGGTTTAGTCCCTAGGAGCTCTGATTGGTTGGCATTGTTCTTATGAGGTTGCAAACCCATTCAGCTTCTTCAATACTTTCTCTAACTCCTCCAATGGGACCCCATACTTAGTTCAATGGTTGACTGAGAGCGAGAGCATCCACCTCTGTATTTGTCATTCTCTGGCGGAGCCTCTTAGGAGACAGCAATATTAGGCTCCTGTCAGCATACATCAGCAATATAGTCTGGATTTGGTGGTTGTGTTTATATGGGCTAGATCCCCAGATAGGGCAGACTCTGGATGGCCTTTCCTTCAGTCTGTGCTTCAAACTTTGTCTTTGTTTCTCCTCCTATGAATATTTTTGTTCTCCCTTTTAAGGACTGAAGCATCTGCCCTCTGAAAATCCTTCTTGAGCTGATTGTTTGGTTTGCCTTTTTTGTTGGTGTTCGTACTCCATTCTTGGGGCTATTCTTGATTCTCTATTTTACAAGCTTGCATGATGCCTTCTGATAGTGTAAAAGTTTGCCTAGAGGGGAGACTCTAAATATTAATCTATGTTACTTCCTATGGGTCCAGGGAATTGATGCATGTTTCTTTAGCAAAAATTTCTTACCTTTCACCTGTGGGAATCAATAAAGGATAACCTGTAATAGGGTAAGCAATATCCTATAATATTTAGGATATATAGAAAACCCTCACTAAAAACTCAGAAGAAAATTTAGGTTTTGTTTATTTTTTTTTTGGTTTTTTTTTGTTTGTTTAATTTTTTTGGTTGTTTTGTTTTTTATGTCCTGTGTATGACCTTACTTGCAAGTGTTATGAGGCCATACATTTTCAATTTTTCTTTCTACCTCTTTGCATTGTAAACACATACTTCATTAAAAAATACTATAAATACTCACCAAGGTTATGCCTGCACTGATTTATGGAAATATCTTCTACAAAATAAAAAATGAAAGAAAAGTAGATTGTCTTGTACTGCTGTCCTCTGACACTAAAATTCTAGATAAGCGTTGCTTTTAAAACCCTCAAGCTTTCTCTGGGTGGGTTTGGGAAGTACAGAGGGTCAAGAACGTGAACAGAGGTATGTAGCAGAGGGGAATGGGGAACTGGTGATAGTCCCAGATGCCAAGGATGCAAGAGGTTCCCAGGACCTATCGGGGATGGCATTAGTCAAAATAAATATTCAATAATGGCAAGACAGAACCTATAGAAGCTATATCCAATGGTTAGGCACGGCTCCTGGTTGAGGGATGGGGCAACCCACCCATCTCAAAAATATTAACCCAGAATAGCTCCTGTCTAAAGGAAATGCAGGGACAAAGAGTAGAGCAGAGACTGAAAGAAAGGCCATGCAGAGACTGCCCCACCTAAGGATCCGTCTTATCTACAGACACCAAACTCAGACACTACTGTTGACGCCAACTAGCACTTGCTGACAAGAACCTGGTATAGCTGCCTCCTGAGAGGCTCTAGCAGAGCCTGACCAATACAGATGCAGATGCTTGCAGCCAACCATCAGCATGAGCATGGGGACCTCAATGGAGGAGTTAGGGTAAGAGCTAAAGGAGCCTTTGGGGTTCTCCACTGGAAGAACAATTTCAACCAACCAGACCTTCCAACACTCTCAGGGACTAAACTACCAACCAAAGAGTATACATGGAGAGACTCATGGCTCCAGTTGCATATGTAGCAGAGGATGGCCTTATCTGGCAACAAAAGGAGGAGAGGCCCTTGGTCCTGTAAGAACTGGACATTCTAGTATACAGGAATGTGAGGGTGGTGAGGCAGAGGTGGGTGGGTGTGTTGGGGAGCACCCTCATAAAAGCAGGGGGAGGGAGTGGGATAGAGTGTTTGTGAATGGGAAACCAGGAAAGGGATAATATTTGAAATGTAAAAAATAAAATAACCAATAAAAATAAAAATAAAAGCCTGATCTTTACCTTTGTTTTGTTATGTTATACCTAAATCATTTCTTAATGGCAAAATAATAAAGATAACTATCAACTTTCTTTTCTTTTCTTTTGTCTCACTTAGTTCTGAGTGAAAACACTGCTTCAATTCTCCCTGTTCCCTTCTAACTCTTTTCACTTCTTCCATTTATTTCTTGATGGTATTTTGTTGTCCACCTCTGTGACATGTATAATTTTTATTTATCTGTTTTTTCTATTTTTAAATATTTATGGGTTATTTACTCTTTTAGAATATGTCACTTATTTTATATCACTCATTTTGAAAATTTGTGACCACTAACATTTTAAATACTTATTTTGCTCTACTATCTTTCTCTTTTCTTTCTGAGCCAACTGTATGCTCCATAGAAAATGGATTCCCTCTGTTATACCTGTTCGTCTTAATCTTCTTTTGGTTTTCTTTTCACTTTGTATGTATGTATGTATGTATGTATGTATGTATGTATGTATGTATATGAATTTACGTTTAAGTTGAATTTTTCTATGAATGTCATAATTCTAGTGATGAATCAACTAAAGTATTCTTTTTTTTCCACGTGGAGAGGTTTAATGAGAGAAGAGAAGAGGAGAGGAGAGGAGAGGAGAGGAGAGGAGAGGACAGGAGAGGACAGGAGAGGAGGCAGGGTATGAGCATGTGGAGGGAATGGGGGGTTGGATGGGAAGATAAGACACAGGGAAAGAGAGGTTACAAGAGAGTAAGAGGGGAGTAAGAGAACAAAAGTATTCTTAATTCACAGATCATATGAAACCCAAGAAGAAGAAAGACCAAAATGAGGATGCTTCATTCCTTCTTAGAAGGGAGAACAAAATACTCACGGGAGGAAATACAGAGACAAAGAGTGGAGCAGGGACTGTAGAAATGGTCACCCAGAGATTGCCCCACGGGGGATCCATCACATATGTAGCCACCAAACACAGTCACTATTGCTGATGCTAAAACATGCTTACTGACAGGAGCCCGACATGGGTGTCTCCTGAGAAGGTCTGCCTGAGCCCTACTGCTATAGGTGAGAATAGTTGCAGCTAACCATCTGACTGAACAAAGGAACTTCAATGGAGGAGTTAAAGACTGACCAGACTAAACCACCACTCAAAGAGTACACATGGACAGACCCATGGCTCCAGCTGCATTTATAGAAAAAGATGGCCTTGTTGGGCACCAAAAGAAGGAGAAGCCCTTGGTCCTGCCAAGGTTGAATTCCCCAGTGTAGGGGACAGGGAACATCCTCATAGAAGTAGGGGGAGGGGTAAGATAGGTTTATGAATGAGAAACTGAGAAAAGGGATAACATTTGAGATGTAAATAAAAACTCCAATAAAAATAAAAGATATGAATTCACTTATTTTTTTGTTCAGAAAGAAAACTTAAAGCCAAAATGGCCTCTCTTTTCACTCCTATATAATTTTTTTTACCTAAGAATGTCCAAAATTAAATACACACTTTCACAGAAATTAAAATATATGCAATATCTTCAATTTCTTTTTTTTTTTTATTTATTTTTTTTATTAACTTGAGTATTTCTTATGTACATTTGGTGTTATTCCTTTCCCGGTTTTGGCAAACATCCCCTTCCCTCCCCCCTTCCTTATGGGTGTTCCCCTCCCCACCTCCCCCATTGCCGCCCTCCCCCGACAGTCTAGTTCACTGGGGGTTCAGTCTTAGCAGGACCCAGGGCTTCCCCTTCCACTGGTGCTTTTAATTCAATACAATTTTGAATTCAATACATACAATTCTATTACAGTGTACACTACTTGTTAGAAAATATATACACTCACTTTGTAGCAGCAAGGAACCTTTATCAGAAGCAAGGTAATACTACCAATTCAATATTCTACAATTAATGAGTAGACTCCTTGAGCTTGAATCCTCAAGCATCAAAATTATACATTTTAATTACAAAATTAGTAGACATGTTCAGGCCTGATGGTACAGGCCTGTAATCCTAGCACATTTAAGGATACCAAATAGTTACTTAAGGATATGTTTGGTTCCATACCAAGTCTGCATGCAATGAGTAAAGAAAGCATAAACAAAGTCCTGGGTTCAATTATCCCCAGTACAAGAAAAAAATAAGTGAAGCTAGAAAGAACAAGATTTAAAATGATCTTTGGACACGTGCATATTTTGATGCACATCTGGACTATATAAGTAAAGGAAGCAAAATATTGTGCTTTAGAACAGGACCCCCGGGGTTGGGGATTTAGCTCAGTGGTAGAGCGCTTGCCTAGCAAGCGCAAGGCCCTGGGTTTGGTCCCCAGCTCCAGAAAAAAAGAAAAGGAAAAAAAAAAAAAGAACAGGACCCCCGTTGAAGGAATCAGAGAAAGGACTGGAAGAGCTTGAAGGGGCGCGAGACCCCATATGAACAGCAATGCCAAGGAACCAGAGCTTCCAGGGACTAAGCCACTACCCAAACACTATACATGGACTGACCCTGGGCTCCAACCTCATAGGTAGCAATGAATAGCCTAGTAAGAGCACCAGTGGAAGGGGAAGCCCTTGGTCCTGCCAAGACTGAACCCCCAGTGAACGTGATTGTTGGGGGGAAGGTGGTAATTGGGGGAGGATGAGAGGGGAAGTCCATATAGAACGGGGGAAGGGGTTAGGGGATGTTGGCCTGGAAACCGGAAGGGAATAACAATCTTAAAATGTAAATAAGAAATACTCAAGTTAATAAAGATAAAAAATTGTGCTTTAGATCACAATATTATTACTAAAAATGCACAAATTCAACTAAATACTAAATATTAAATCTTATATACTTCCAGCCAGGGCCAGTGAATAAAAATAAATAAATTGTATATGGTATTATACTAATAATCTCAGTCCCTCCATATTATTTGCTTTTATTTTAATTTTTAATTTTTAGAGAAATGTTTTTTAAATAAGTTAATTTTTGAGAATTCCATGTGTGAATATTTTACTCAAATTATTTTAATCCTTTTCTTTTCCCCTACCACCTCTTTCCCCTCTCAAATCCAGTAAATTTTCTATGGTCATTATTGTTACACAGACATGTATAGACATAGCTTGCTGAGTCCATTCGATGTTATCTATATGTACAAGTGTTTAGCGCTTATCCCAATGGAATATTATCTGGTGTTATTATTGTGCAGGCCTTATTTAGAAAAGTATGTGGTTGAGATTTCAAGTTACAACTTTTTTTGTCATATGCCAAAGATACCCTCTCACTGCACACATGTTGGTCCTGTGGATCTTACAAATTTTGGCTCCCTCCCTCTTGGATATTCACTGAAACTTAAGTGTAGTGGTTGTATTGTCTGTGCAGCAAATGTGACCAAGGAATTCATTTTCATGTATTTTTACATTTTGACAAGTTGTGGATTTCTGTAATAGTTCCAATCTGCTGGAAAATATGCTTTTTACTGATTATAATTGTTTGTGTTTTAGCGCAATGCGGTCAGTGGACATTTGGTTCATTATTTCGGAGGTCCCTTAAGCTTGCACACCAGCCTTAATTTACTTTGCAGTTTCGATTATTTCAATCCTCACTTGTAGATGACGTGCAAAAATACATCCAATCTTCATTTTCCATTTTAATTCTGTTCTTGCCCACTTAATTCCCTTCCCTTTGGCACTTACATTAAAAAGACTTGTCTAACATAGTTGGCTTATGGGCTGTCTTTCAGTTGTGAAATAATTGAGTCAAAGATGTCACGTAAAAACTAACGAAGTTCAAAATGGGCAAAGAATAAAAAATCTATGAATATAATCAGCTGAAAAGTTAAGTGCCACTTATTTGTTACTTCTAAAAGTGATAAAAATAGGTCAAGAGGTAAATTCCCAAAACAATGACTTAGGTTAGAGGAGTACTGGAAAAATTGTCATATACTCGTGCACATCTGTTAAATTCTATAAACTACCAAAGTGCTCATTAATAAATATAAACCAAGTAATCATTCTAACAATATCAATATCATAAATAATATTTCTATTATATGTGTCCTTAATATAAAATTTAAGAAAATCACCTGTTGGGTTGGGGATTTGGCTCAGTGGAAGAGCGCTTGCCTAGTAAACGCAAGGCCCTGGGTTCGGTCCCCAGCTCCGAAAAAAAGAAAAGAGAAAAAAAAAAAAAAGAAAAGAAAAGAAAAGAAAATCACCTGTTTCATTAGGTGTCTTTTTTGTACTACTTAAATATATTAGGCTATATTTTTAATGATTTTGAATGTGATTACAAGATTCAATCAGATTATAGATAAATACTTATTGCAATTTTGTAGTTAAACCATGTAAGACTTTTTTATTGGTTCAATTTACTTTTTATTATCCATAATCTTAGTTTATTTGTTCCCAATAATGAAAGGTGAAGAAATTAACCGAAGTGTTAAAATGAAATAACAAACTGATTAACAAGCACAATCAGGTTTTGAACTTCAATATCCACAATTAATTTTGAATATCTAAAGATACATTAATCTCAAGTTGATGAAGTGATTGAACTTTTCATATTTTATGCCTTATAGGACTTTATACTAGAAGGACTCTATAATAGACAGTAGCATTTCATATAAGGAACTCACACACACACACACACACACACACACACACACACACACACACACATGTAACTAGCCAAAACAGCAAAAACACACCTCCAATTCAAAAGAAATTGAAGTCTAGAAATATCATCAGCTGTAAAGTGAATGGAAGAGCATTCAGGATGGAAAGGAAAGAAGGGAACTGAGGTAAATTTATAACTTGATTAAAAATGATATATAAATACTAAAAGCCACAAACCAATAATTAGCTTTAAAACCTTAGCTGAAAAAATAAATGGGAAGTACAAAATTAATCAACTTCCAATAGAAAGTCTAAAGGAGAAAGTTAAAGGAAGAATAAAATGACATGCAACTTCTGACTTCAAGTAAATTTTCATCAATAAGAAGATAATAGGTACTCGAGAAAGATTAAAGGTGGATGGCTATCTGAAAGTTTAACTCGCAGTTGTGCTATAATAATTGTATTATGGTAATTTTCTTATGTAAAATAACCATCAAGTTCAACTGAGATTTATTTTTATATGACATACTTAAAAGTAAGAAAACGCATGAAAAATAAAACATCTTTGAAAAATCATAAAGTTGAACAACAATATTTACTTGTTAAAATTTTAATATTTTAATATTTGATTAGTAAAATTTGTGTGTTTAAGTAGAATTAAATATACTTATATTCATATAAAACTTTATAAATAAATGGAAGTAATACATTTAAATAAATATTTTAAATGAGAAAAGAATCTTGTTTCCCCAGTGTAGGAGAATGTCATGGTATTGAGGTAAGGATGGGTGGGTGGGTGGCTGGGGGAATATCCTCATAGTAGCAGGGGCAGGGGAATGGGAGAGGGGTTAACAGGCAAAGGGGATAACATTTGAAATGTAAATACACAAACTATCCAATAAAAATATTTTGGAGATACAGCAGTGGGGCAAGGATACTGATTTTCACATACTAACCATACTGAAAACCAAACAGAAACAAAAATTCATAGCATTAGAGGAAGAGAAAAAAATTGACCAAGTTAATGACAAATGTATTTGAAATATAATTAATAAAGAACACGATGAATACTGTACCTATCTCTGTATATATTTATCTTCTAGCTATTTGAGATTAATTAAAGGTTTACTTATATGTAAGGTGATCAGTCTAGGAGAGGTGAAATCAAAAATTATATGAGTTAAGCATATATATATATATATATGAAGTAAATCAAAGATATTTCTGAATTGGACAAGAAACATACAAAACGCCAAAATGAATGAGGAATGTTAGAGTCTCTTTATCAAGAGTTGTGATTTCCCTCAGTAGGAAATACTTGTGTACTTCGAGGATGAAAATCAATATACAAACATTGTATATATGTTTTTGTTCATTAGTGCATGTAAGTATATTTATGGGTATATAAATATATGCATGTGCATTGGTGTTTTTTCTGTGTGTTTGCATGTGTATGTATACGTTCTGACATTATAAGAGAGAGAGAAGAGAAAGAACAGAATGAAGATGGTGAAAGAGAAAATATGTCCATATGTCTGAGGCTTGGTCACAAACTTATTCCCAATTCCTTAGTATGAACCATAATGTTGTGAGCATTATGCCAAATTTTATTTTATTCCAATATCAAAGGGTATAATACAGGTGAGGGAAATATTTATATATTTGAAAATTATATTTTAATAGAGTAATGCACATGTTTTTAAAAGAGATACTGAAATGTCTTAATACATAAATAATATTTAGTGAGAAGAAATCTAATCTTTAGAAGTGTACTGTCCAAAAGTTAAGTTATACTAATGAATAAGTTGTATCTATATTTAATTGTCAAAATGCTTGGAAATGTTTGTGTTAACAAAGCTTTTGGTATAGCAGGACAAATTACCCACGTTGATGGCTGTTGCATGTAATAATATTCTATAGGTCTGGGTATCTATGGGTAGGTAAATCTGTACTCCTCACTCAGTATACAAACTTTAAAATTAAGACCTATTTTTTTCATCTTATACACAATATCTCTTTAAATCACATAGATCTATGACTATGAATATTGACTGGTAACCTAAGAATTTAGAGAATTTCATTTCTGTGATTAAACTATTATTCTAGCTCCACTCTAGTTCGATTGTTGCTTTAATTTGAAAAGTTATCAAACTTTTATGAATAACAAAGGAGTTTCAGAAACTCTATGATTAAGCCTACTCATATCCTTAATTTATTTCCCACTCAGTCTATATTTCTAATTACACTAAAGAAAGATGAAATGTCATTTTGAAATGGTTTATTTTAACGTTTATTCTATAGCCATTTTTTCTCAATAGAATGCTGAGATAGGCTATCAGAGAAAATTATTTTCCATCATGGTCTTTCTGTCCCATGGTGAATATGTAATACAAATTGCTCTTTTGCTAGTTGAGACTTTTTTCTCTTGTTGGTAGCATTTAAGATAGAAAAGTTAAAATTATTCCTTTTGAACTATTATTTTAATGGTTGAGATTATTATGATATCATTTTCTCCTTTTTGTCCTTTACATACTCCCATAAGTCCCCATCCTGATATCTTTTAAATTCAAATTCATGATCTACTTTTTTTCAATAATTGGTGAGAAGATCACACATAGAAACACACACACACACACACACACACACACACACACACTCAGAGAGAGAGGGAGAGGGAGAGAGATTCTTTTTTGTATGTTTTATAATTTTATTCTGATATATTTTAATGAGTTATTTTATTTTTATTTTTATTATTTATTTTTTACCTTATTAACTTGAATATTACTTATTTACATTTCGATTGTTATTCCCCTTCCCGGCTTCCAGGCCAATATCCCCCTAACCTAACCCCTCCCCCCTCTCCTCTATGGGTGTTCCCCTCCCCATCTTCCCCCCATTACCGCCCTCCCTCCAACAATCACGTTCACTTGGAGTTCAGTCTTGGAAGTAACAAGGGCTTCCCCTTCCACTGGTGCTCTTACTAGGCTATTCATTGCTACCTATGAGGTTGGAACCCAGGGTCAGTCCATGTATGGTCTTTGGGTAGTGGCTTAGTCCCTGGAAGCTCTGGTTGGTTGGCATTGTTGTTCATATGGGGTCTCAAGCCCCTTCAAGCTCTTTCAGTCCTTTCTAAGATTCCTTCAACAAGGGTCCCGATCTCAGTTCAGTGGATTGCTGCTGGCATTCGCCTATGTATTTGCTGTGTTCTGGCTGTGTCTCTCAGGAGAGATCTACATCCGGTTCCTGTCGGCCTGCACTTCTTTGCTTCTTAAATAAATGAATACAACCAACTCATTTCAAATAATGTTACCTGTTGTTGCCTGTATGCTAATGCTTTCTGGGCTAACCAACATTTAGTAGTGAATACAAATGTCATGTTACTCCAGGTAGAAAACTCTCTTGTTACTAGCATTTCTTAGTTGACTTCAGTTATTTTGCTAGTATTGTGGTGTCACAGAATTTTTCACTTCCATGTTTGAATATTTGTAATGTCTTCCTGCTTCAGGTAACATTCAGGCATCCATATTTGCCTGACATGACTCTAACATTTCTAGTAAACATAATCTCACAAAAACTTCCCATTCTTGCTTTTACAATTTCCTGCACCATCTTCCATAATGATCCCTGAGACCCAGGAGCAGGAGCAGTTTTGTATTCTTATTAGTTGAAATGGAGATCCATAATTCTATGGGTTTTTTTTATTGATTGAAGATTTTTGTAAGGACATTGCTCATCCAAAGAGCTTTTTTTTCTTCCTAAATGCTGAAACCTATAGTTCTCTGAGAGGATAGGAATGAACATTTAGAATGCAAGCACAAGAAGACATGGTATAAACATTCTAAAGGACTGAAGCAAGCAGTAGTTTGATGTAACTATAACCGTCCACTGAAATCACAAGTATGGCAAGATAATGCTAACAGGGGAAGAGTGGAACACACATCTCAGCAGTAACCATAAAATTATAACTGTTCTTAAGGCCAGTACAAGAAGGAAATCATACCTGCTATGAGAAACCTTGTAAAATAGCCAAGGTTAGTGAAGTCACAGACTTGCAGGGAAGGTACAACTGCCATCTTACTAAACAAGCAAAATAATTCACTATAGTCTTAACTCTTCTTGAGGTGTAAACTAAAATTCTTCCAGAGAAAAGTCTTATAGCTTTGTCATTGGCGGAAAATTGCTAGAATTTGAATTACATAAATTAAAATTTAATTACATAAATTCATTGTGTAATGAATGCTGTGGCTTAGTCTTGAAAGATATGGCTGATATACAATGCCCTGATTATAGATAAGAAACAAACAGCAAAAGCATTAAGGATTCAATCATCAAGTACATGCCACTTGGTGTGCATTATTTTAAAGTATTTATATGAATAGGAAGAATGATTCAACAAACATTATGGTATTAATACGAAGCACCTACTAGCATTTGTGTGTATCACATTATTTTTTCCTCTATAACAGAATATGCACAATGCTATCTTGAGCTTGAGGAGGCAAAACGATGTCATACACCATGCAGAAATGAGGCTCTACACACAGGAAGGTCTGTGGTGTTTGGCCAAGCAGCAGTGTTGTAATTGGATCTGAGGGCTGACAGGACTAATAGACACAATGACAGGAGGTGATGGAGGCCCATCTGCACTGGCCTGCTGAGTTGATCAGATCACAGGATGCGCCGGTCAATTTTTTTTTCTAAAAGTGACTCAGAACCAAAATTAGATTTCTGGAAGTTTCCAGCTATCTGATGGGAAGACACAGAGAAATCAGTTGCTGTAGGAAGAGTAACAGATATAATAATTACACTGTGAGACTGTTAAAATTTTTATTATGCTTTTTAGATCATTTTGTAAAATAAGTAAATAAATGTCTTCTTTTTTAATATTTTAGAATTATACATTGGCCACAGGTCAATCATCTCTCATATGCTCACAATTTTGTTTTGTTGTTTCTTTTCAAACAGAATAGAACAGCGAAGTCACACTGTAAAACAATAACCAGATCAAGAGTTATATCACATACATCAGCCCCAGTTTCCTTTTGACACATAGTAAACTACATACTCTCTACTGTGCAGTTGAGAGAACTTTCACAATATTTAGTTCACACTAACGCACACTTCATACATTTTCTTAGTTTATAAATAAATAATTCGGGGCTGGGGATTTAGCTCAGTGGTAGAGCGCTTACCTAGGAAGCACAAGGCCCTGGGTTCGGTCCCCAGCTCCGAAAAAAAGAACCAAAAAAAAAATAATAATTCACAACTGATATTATTGCATTTAGTTGTGTGCTGCATTTTATGGTGGTAGGTAAAGAAAAAATGGGTGGACTTCCCCCCCCCCAAAGAAATGTATGTCCATTGTCAGCCAAGAGCCACTGGACTGGTCAGGGATAGCCATCCCTGTCTAATAAATAGTCCTCGTGCTACTCTTTAAGTAAATTCTATTTGCTTTGATTATTGCTTTCTCTCTTTCTTTGAAAGTTAATCCAAGAAATTTAAATCATCCTAAACTATATAACACTAATGATGGTCGCACTATGTTGCAGTGATACTGGTCCTTAAACCTGCAAAAGCATCTAGATGAATAGACGAAACTGAGTGTATCTAGTCAGCAGAGAGTTGTGGGAAGTCGCAGCTCTCTGTCTGCTGCTTTTGTACGTCTGGCATACTGCTATTACTGGACCCACTAATTAGATATCTTTTTGTGAGCATGTGAAAAGCTTGTGATTGGTAACGGGTGGCTACTTAGCTAACTCGTGAGGAAAATGGAATAAGGGGTAAGGGGTACTGAGATTTATTTGCTTCTCTAGCAACATGCCTTAACCTTTCCCTCAGAACCTTCACGGATTTTATAATTTTAAATTGTTTTTCTATTACTCTTTCTTCAGTATCATCTTCTAGAACACAGAATGCACAAAAGTTGAACTTTCTTTTTTTCCTATTCTCAAATTAATATTCAATCTGAGCCATTCCTTATAAGTATTTGGCAGGTTTTCTGCTTTATAACACCTGTTTTACCATCAACCAATAAATATAAATATTGAATAAATGGGAAAGGCTAGGTTCATAATAAACTACCTGAAGATCTTCTATCAAGCTCTGAGGCCAATATCAATATTGTAGCACACTCAGGCTTTCTGGGGGAATGTCTTATGCTTAAACATGCACCCAAGTTTGACTCTCTAGGGCTAGTACCACATGAGGCTAATACTGTATGCCACAGTGTTTGAATTATATTTCCCCTTTAAAGAACAGTGCATCAAAAGAAAAATTTGAATGTTCTGTCATCAATAATTTCTCTAGATCTGATAGTTACTTGTAGTGTAAAATATGGTATATCTTATGGCAAACTATCAGACTGTAGTCTCTCTGGGTTCGGTTACTTGTAAAAATAAATCCCTAAGAAGTAAATCTAAGTATTGGGTGTTGAAGAACTTTTCTGTGAGAAAAGGTTTCTCTGTTGAATTAAACAACTAGAAAACGTATAAAGAATATGGAGCTTTAATATTTTTAGTGTCTCAAATGATTTATATAAAATAATGGCTTTCAGACAACTGCAATTTATTTTCAATATTCTTTAATAACTTTTCTTTATAAAATTAAAATTTGACTCAATTGCTGGAGGAATCTGTTTCATATATTAAAAAAAGCAATGTTGTGATAACTTAAGTCACTAAAAAAAAATCTATGTTTACAGCTAAGAATGTTTTAACGATGTCATATGCTCCAACAGAAGTCCTATACAGTTGCCTTGGTTATACTTATTAGTGGTGGAAAATGCAACACCCTGATTGCATTGAGGTTGTCTGATTATAAAACAATTACAAAACCAGTTATTAATTTCCACATTTATCCTCAGTAAAATATAATCAGGCTCCCCTTCCAGGCACATGTTCACTGATACAGTTTACCATGGTTTCAAATGGGAAGCAAAACTTGTCCCTTACAATATGCATGCTTCAACACGATTCTATCCTTAAATAACTATATGATGTTGGTACTGTGAGGATGCCATAAATCAGTGGCTGCCATATTTTAGTGGACCCGAGTGATACAACTGTCACTTGGGTATGCAAATTCAGTTAGAATTAGTATTATTTGGAAATATTTTATCTTTGAGAAACTGGATTAAGAAGGTTATTTTAAGCCCAGGATACACAGCTTAAGAGGCAACAATGTGTGCTGGCCACACTGAAGGAAAGAATTCAGTCTTTCCCTCAGCAATAATTTGATGAAGATTGAGCTCAAGTTTGAGTTCTTCACTTCTTTCTCTTTGACATCAGTCTGTTTATATCATGTAATTTCGGGAATGTCTGGAGTCTGCCTATTGTACATTACCTATTGCCTGTGTTGTGTACCTTCTTTCTGTATTTATTGAACAGTATATAAAATATCATACTGGGAAGGAATAGATGATCTTTACAGGCATCTTCAGGGTTTCAAAGGAACTAAGCTATTTACTCAAACGGATACTAAGTGACCTCAAAGAACTCAGTACTTCAAACAAATGCTATCAAGTGTTATCTGTATACTGTTTCCAATATGTACAAGTTATTTAATGAAGAAGATTGTTTTTTGATCTGTCGGATGATTTCTATAACACACATACACACACACACACACACAGAGGGGGAGGGAGGGGGAGGGGAGAGAGAGAGAGAGAGAGAGAGAGAGAGAGAGAGAGAGAGAGAGAGAGAGAGAGCTCAATGTTAGAGACAAGGAGAAGCACATAATTTAAGATTAAACTGTATATTAGCTAGCTTAGGGAATAAAACTGATTACTTAGTAAATCCAGGGCAGACCAGGTTGGTTGTTAGATTTTTCTCTTAAAAAGCAAGTTAAATAAATATTTTGAGCACACAGAAGGGATATCAGTTTAAGTCCTAAGTGCCCTCAAGGTATAGTATTAACTACATTGTGAGGTTCAGCAATCCAATCGTTTACAGTGTAAGAGATATTTTACTAAAAATGTATCAGTACTGCAATATACAAAGGGTAAATGCTTCTCAAGTTATAGTGTAGAATTTTAAAATATAAGAGTAAACCCAGTACTTCTGATTAGAGCTGAGGAAGCTATTGGGCAAAGTCAGTATTGTGGTACCATGTCAGAATCATTGGGAAAGTTCTATATTTTGAATGCTTGCTCTTTTTAAAAAGTGTTTAAATGAATTTCCATTGGATTTTTTTTAATGGCACTTATTGGAGGTGATCAGGCCTTGTGGGACTGATCTTAAAAAGTGTTGAATTTTATCTTGGTTTATCTTAATCTCTAGCTTTCTGCCATATGATGAAGGAAGATGGAAACAATTACCACATCGCTGTCTGCATATCTACGAGCCAATAGATTTCTGTGGATTTTAATCCACTTAATTTCCAGTTTTCTTTCCATAGCTACAGAAAGCAAACCGAGGTAAGCAAAAAGCAGTTCTCCATTTTCTCAATGTGAGGCTGAGGAGAAACATCAAAGTAGCGCATAAAAGAACAATCTAAATGAAATGTGAAGTAAATGCAATAAAGTGCCGTGTGTTCATCATGCAGCACATGCTGAATGACAAGTGTCTCAAAGGTGTGTAACACTGAGCTCAAAAGACAATTAGGTCTGAAAAGTTGACTCTGGGTTAAGGAGCTTTCCTTCATCAAAGTGTAATGAAACATCACTCAAGGTGGCAGGATTGGCAAAGTGCTGATGGTTTCCTTAGTCTTCAAAAGAAATGTGGTTCAGTCACTCATATGTCAGTATGTTACTTACTTGCTTTAAGAAGCACTGTAAACTACTGCCACCTGCCATAAAAATGTGCTCCTTGGGGAGTAGTACAGGCAATGGCTATGTTAGGTACTTCCTATTTCAGTGAAAAAGAAGAACCAGGAACTGTATGCAAAGATGAGTTCTCTTTGACATAAGGTTGCAGAGAAATAAGAGTGAATTGTGACACAGAAATGGAACAATAAATCACATGCATAATGTGAGGGACAGGAAGCTGGTCTTCAAATGCAGAGGCAGAAAACTGGATTAGGGCAAGACTGTAAACTCTTAAAGCCTTTCTCAAATGAGACAATTCCTCCAGCAAAGTTACGTTTCTAAATCTCACCAAACACTCCCCACTGGAAAATATGAGTTCAAAATTGTAGCCTACGGGGGACTTCCTCATGCAAATGCCTGCTAGAACACCCCTAACACTGAACCAAAGAACATATTTAGAAATTATTGCCACCTCCATTTCAGAGATACTTAAATGTGAAATGTATTTGTAATTCCAATTATAATTCTTGAGTATTTTGTCCTTTTTATAGAAACACTCCAAAATTATTAATCTCATCTTACCTTCTTGTTTATATTCATTCTATGAAAATATTCAAGACTAGAATGCTATGTCTCACTCCATTGCATAATTTATCACTTTTTATATATAATGTTTGCAATTTTTATTCTAATATTGTGTTATTTTAAGTATCTTGTTTGTTTATTTGTTCATTTATGATAGTAAGTCATAAGAGCCATTAATATTGCTGAGAAGTCTATGTTTATGGGGTCATCAGTGAAGTCATGAGGAAGCTACTACTGGCTGCCTCTACTAAGAAAAGATTCTTCTTCCCTAGATGCCATCAAAGGATGATAATTTCTCAGTGAGTGGGTGCCGCCTTTGAGGCCCCTGTTGACTCCTTATTTGATCTGAACAGGATAATAAGACAGAACTAACTGGAGTTTGGTTCCCAGAACCCTAGACCTGGTAGCTCGCAATTTCCTGAAAAGAATAATTCCAGGCAACCTGACAATATTTGCTGCCTTTGCTAGAAATCTACTACACACATGCACACACACAGACACACACACACACACACAGACACACACACACAGACACACACACACACACATATATACACACACACAGACACACATATACATACACACGCATAAACACACACACACATACACACACAGACACACACACACATACACACACATACACACACACACAAAGACATAAAAACATAAGTTTATATAAATGCACACAGAGAGACATAAAAAACAAAAGATTATTAAAAGAAAGCAACGGTTATTAACACAATACTTATTAGCAATTAAAGTAATTTTCATTAATGGATATACAAAGGAATTTGGGGAATATCATTCTTCCTGATTGTATTCATAGTTGCCTTTCACTATAATGAAATGACTGGAAGGCAGACCTTACATGTGTCACTTATTTATAGACAGAGACTGCATAATTTCTTTTTCAATTTCCCCCTTATTAAGTGACAAAAATATTACCAATGATTATGCTGTATCAGTATGGAAGTTAGTTTACATATTTAATTAATAAAAAGCAGAAAACTAAAAGTCATTTTATATATTTTCTGTAAATTTTTAGCTACAGAAACATAAAACTCGAGAATTACTCAAAATATGCATAAAGTGAGGTTTATCTGAAAAATATAGGTGATCTTAGGCTAGGACACTAAAATTTCCTCACTGTATTATTCACATCATTTTACTTCATATGGAACAGTCAAGTATTCTTTTGGATAGCTAAATATATACATGGTGTATACATTTGAAAAGAGAAAACTGATAAAAGTAACATGATGTTTCTTTCAGGTTTTCTCCTTTCTCCCTGTTTCAGGGATATTTAGTGTGCTCTCCATCACTTAAACCTCAGCTTATGAAACAAGTACACTTCAACACTAAACACATCAATTCCAAATCAGGGATAATAAGGCACTGAGAACCAAAGTTTATGTTGTTATGCTTTATGTTCATGACCATATATTTGGCGTTCTGTAGAATTAAAACAAATTAAAGAGAACAAATTTAAAATCACCTTTCCTTGAACATGGACTTACAGATTTTGTCCTTTTCCTACTATTCTTGTTTGTGAATAACACTTTGCCTTGCTGAGTGCACTCCAGCCTGAAGTATATTTGGAAGATCAAGAACTGGTCAATCGATTATTGATAAACACATTCATATACCAGACCATGAAGAAGAGAGTAGGATAGACATTTAAACATAAAAAGATTTTCTCCTGTTAATTCAATAGCAAAAAGAGTAAAATAAAGGAAACAGAGAATCATTGTTCAGAACTCAGTACAAACTAAATTACGGTAAAACAAAAATTTCTTAATCATCTAAATTCAAGGAGTTTTTAAAAAGAACTATAAATATATGTTCCTGAATGTCCTCCTCCTCTACCCTGTTCTTATTGCTGGTCACCTTGCTCCCCATTAATACCTCTTGACAATATATTAGTTTTGGAGCTTTTCCTTTATTGTTTTTGGAAACAGATTAGTTTTCATATGGTATTTTTACTATAATTTCCCCTGCCTGTCCAAACATTCCCCCAGATACTTAACCAACTATGCAAATTAACAACCTTTAATTTTTTCTCAGTAGAATACACAGACATATAATAATAATAATAATAATAATAATAATGAAGATAAAACCAGAGAAAAAGGATAGAACAAAACAAACAACAAAGAAAACTTGCCAAAGTAAAAACACAACAAACACATATAGGTGGCAAGGCAAACACATTTGCACAAAACAAAGTCACAAACCATAATACATGAGCAAAAGATCTGTAAGGAAGAAAAATTGAAAGGTCCAGATAAAGCACTGAGACAAAAATCCTCCTAAAATAACATTGAGCTAATTTTGATGGCTATACAGTGCTAGCATAGAGCCTGTCCTTAAGTCCGGTTTATGTACCCGTTGAGATAGAAGAGGAAGCTTCTGTGATAGCGTCTGAGAAAGACATTGACCTATGAGTATAGCACTTGCTAGGAGGAGGTATTTTACTGCTATATTTCTTTAGCAGAACACTAGTATTTGGGTTTCTTCTAGATCCATGGCCTATCTAATCTCATTTTCCTGGCTACCCATCCAGTGCGTGCCTGAGTTCCATCTCATGCAGTGAACCTCAATTCCAGAGATTAGTGATAGGTTACTCAGTCAACTTGCATGCCCCTTTTGAGCTAGCAACTCTGCAGGCCGGACACCATTATCTATAATATTTGTGCCTGGATTCCTGTTTACCTTTCTCCTGTGATAGTTTACAGAGTCCCTCCCAGCACCATGAATGATAATCAGTTTATGGAAACTCTAGGTAGACACCAGCTTGACTGTTTGATGAGGTATGTAGATGTTAGAATCTTCATCAATGGATTCTTACCATCATTTTGTGGAAAGAAACTTATAACCTTGGCATTAGTGTGGCTTCTTTGGGTTTTAATGTGACCACTTTGACCAACAGCTTGATTAGATATAACACACTCCCCAAACTAGAGGTTTGGAGTAAAGAAATATCTAAGAGGGGCTTTGTCTTCCATGTCAATGGAAGACTCCAATTTGGCTTTCCTTCATATATGTATATATTTATCTAGTATAGACTTAGAATCTTCTCCTATAATATGACTCCTTGTGACCCATCCAACAGCCCTTACTTTTAAGTATACCTCCCTGTGTTTTGTCGTTTGCCCTTCTATTTCCCCTTCTGCGTCTGATCCTCCTCATCCCCCACCAGTCTGAATAGAATATTCTTATGATATTTCAACTAAAATACTTTCTGAGGTTAAAACAACACAGATGGTAAAAAAAAATGTGACAGCCTATCTTCATTTTAAGTCACACTTTATTTTGCATATTCAATGTAACTTAGCTTGAGTGTATTTTGTTTGAAGTCTCTGTAAGGAAAAATATCAGAGCAAAGTCAGTGCCTCAGAGAGCAACATATTCTGTTTGTGAACAGTTATTTGAATTTCATTTTTCTTCCTTCTGTTTTTCATGTAGAATGTCACAAATAGGTTTATTTGCCCAGCAGTTTGTAGATGCTATCACTGTGTCACAGACCATGCTGAGTTCAGGATACATACTGGGCACATCAGCAGCTCAGTTTTCATTTAAACATAGACAATCTTGGCAAGCAAACACGAACTGGAACTTCATTAGTGTAGCTGTGTATGGAAGGCAATGTCTGTGTATCACCTCTGTGGGGAAGCCAGTAAAATATTTGAAAATATTCAGTGATCCCTTAATTTATTGATCAATTGCAAAACATAATGACTTTTGGTATATATATATGTGTGTGTGTGTGTGTGTGTGTGTGTGTGTGTGTGTGTGTGTGTGTGTGTATATATTTTTTTTTCCAGAGCTGGGGACCGAACCCAGGGCCTTGCGCTTCCTAGGCAAGCGCTCTACCACTGAGCTAAATCCCCAACCCGACCTTTGGTATATTTTCTTATGTTTAGGTTTATAGCTTTAGGTTTCAGAAAAAGGGAAACATTAATTAAATTTTCCATTAAAGTCTAACTAAAAGTTTTCCATGACTTTAAAGCCTGTAATATAGAAGACTTTATGAAAGTAAGCTCTTCCATTTAATCATATATATAAATATATATATATATATATCACTTTAAAGCTACAGTAGATATAGATATTATGAAATTTATGTTATAAAATTATAAATTTAAATTTAGCTATTGAATATCAGAACTGATGACTTTAAGTAGCAATCAGGTAGTCAAATACCACGTGGAGTTAATTTTCTTAGCATTTTAAAAATAAATGACTTTGCAAACGATACGAGAGTGTTCTTAAATGTTGCAGTTCTTATATATTGTGTGAAACCTGAAAATGCAATTTTTAAAAATCAATTATTTAAATTATTTAGAAACATTAACTTTCTGGATTACCCAGAGTCCTTTTCTGTCTTTACTTCCTGAAAAGAAAATGTTTGTGAAACTGCCATCAGAGAAGACCATTGAGTCATGTGTTTAAGCAAATAATAGTCTTTATTAGCTGGTGACTACACTGGATGCTCAGGATCCCAGGGTAGCATGGACCTTTCTCAGCTTAAGCTTTTAAGCACAGAGATCATATTCTGGGTTGTCATACTTCAGTTAACACAAACATTTAACAAGAAATAGAAGCCTAACAATTTTAAAAAAAATCTAGCAAACAACAGCAACAACAAAAATATTAGTATAATTAAGATTTTCCCAGATGTATGGACTTTGATATATCAGGTTGTTTTGTTTTGTTTTGTTTTGTTTTGTTTTCATTTTGGCAGGTGGCACTATATACATGCTGAAATTTATGGCTTGAATGATGTTTCCATCGTGGAATCAGTTATGCTAAGGTCTGAAGTCCTTCAAAGCTCTCAGGAGCTGTTCCAGAAATTCAGTCTACAGAATTTGCCATCACCTTTTATCATTGAGGTGTGGGAAGGATAATTTTAATGCTCCGTTTTCATCCTTTATGGCAAAAGATGCTTTGTTTTACATGGCTAGGCTATTTTAAACTTTTTCTCTTCCTGAGTAGATGCTTGTCAAATAATTGGAATAATTTTTGGTTTGACTATTGCCTCCTGTAAGATAAATACTATTCAAAGTAAAATGGTAAATAAGTTTGTTTTCTATTTTGTAATTATGAAAGTTATTTGATCATTTCGATCTTAGTTAATAATTGCTTCTCTTTCTCAATATTAAAATTCTTCTTATATTTTTGGTCCATGTTAACTACTGTGAATTCTTTCCAAATTAAATCATGCCACAGTGTCATAGGATGACCATTATTCTCTGAGCATGAGTTACATGTACAAGCAGCTTGACAAATTTCAAAATTCAATGGCAATAACATTTCTTGGATTGTTGCTTTTAAATACAGTTTAGTAATATAAGGATGATATTCTTAATTATGCTTTAGTTTTACATTTAGATATCGTTCCTAAGAAAAAGAATTTTCTATTTCTTTTCAAATGATATGTATACAATGAGATTTCAAAAATACTGATGAGCAAATGTTTAATTAATTAGACTTTCATGAAAAATGAATCATTGTAGTTAAAGTATTACTATTACTGTTATCCACGCCGCTTGGGATTAGTTCTATCTACACCAATTAGAGTTTCAAACACATCATTTGCCATCGATGTTGTAGTTTTCTAAGCACTGCTCATATACTCACACAGCAAAATGACAGTACAAACCCAGAAACATTATTGTAATCACATGCTTAGCTACTCAATTGACCTCAAGAAACATGTGCTTCGCCACGTGCAATATTTTTTAATCCAGTTGATACTTGAGCACCATTTATATTTAGCACAAATTTTCAACACAACTATGAATTTTAAAAGACCTAATTAAGAACTTTTATACAGAGGTTCTAGTATAAGAATTAAAGGGATTGTAAAATTTTGCAAAGTTAAAGTGTCCTAATTTATCAGTGATAATAAGAATAGAGACGATGAATATACTGTCTTTAAAGTTGCTCTATTCCTCAAAATGTCATCATTTCAATAGCTCGACTACACAGAGGAGTTGTGCGAGAGCTGATATCACCCTCCTTACTAATCACATTATCGTGTCTCAGCAGGTGATAGGAAAAAATCACCCATCATCTGTATTTTCCAGCAATGAGTTCAATGTTCTTATTATGCCAATGAAAGATAAAGCAGTTTAGTCATTGATTTGTAACTTATGTGGCTGTTTTAATTTTTTTTAACCCTATTTCCATATGCCACCAGATGGGCTTGCTGACAGTACATGATCCATCAAAACAAAACCTCTTGATATGAAGTAGGGCTAAGCAGCCAGGCAAAGCTCTGTCCAATTGTATACTTGAATCTGATTACAAATACGAGCACTAGAGCTTGAGACGAAACAGCAGGGCAGTGCTTTACAAAGTGGCACTCCTTGATCTTTCTTAATTTGCCAAAGAGGCCATTTATCACTTTCTCCTGAGGGATAAAATGAGTACATGGAATTTAACTTATATTTCTGGCAAGCAGTAAACGTAACTGTTTCTTCTTAATGAGACGGAGTCTTACCTAAATAGCCATACACTATTTGCAACCTCAGAGGATCGTTAATAAAATAGTCAGGTGACGTTCTTTATCATAAATGATATGCCAGGTACATGGATATAGACACATACATATATGCTCAGACCACTATCTCATTTTTTTTTTGTCAAATGAATCAACCAAGGGTTTTTTTTTAATACTTATCTCTTTCTAAAGAGTTGAAGTCACAATGTATGCTAACCAAATTAATGTAGAAATATTTCTAGATACAATATAACAGGGTTCTGAAAACCCCCCAAATTACATAGTTTCCTTTTTAGTCCTTCAATGTTGTTATAAAACACCATGATGAAAAGCAACTCCTGGAGGAAAGGGTTCATTTTGTCTATGCTTATGACGAAGAAAAGTCAAGGCAGGAACAAGGTAGGAACCTGGAAGAAGAAACTGAAGCAGAACCATGAAGTGTCTCTAACTGGCTTGCTCATCATGGCTTGCTTAGTATTTTTTATGTACCCAGTACCACCTTGCAGGGGTACCGCTAAGAGTAAGCTGGGTCCTCCCACTTTCATCACTGTTTAGGAACACAGCACAAAGTCTTGCTTATTTGCAAGACATGGGATACTTCTTTCTTAATTGAGATGAGAAATCTGCCCAGTGTGGGTGGACCCGTTTCCTGACCTGAGATTCTGGATAATAATTTAGTATTATTTCTCTTTTTCATGAGACCATAAGCTAATTACAGTTTTTTTAGCTGTCAGATAGTCTGTGGACACAGTTACCTGCTGCCAGAAGGGTCTGCTTCTGTGATTTCCCCATCATGATGGACTGAGGTCAAATTAAACACTTTCCTGTCAAATCGATTGTTTCATAATTCATCCCAGACCGCAGAGGTGGGGGAAATCTAAGACAGGAGCAAAAACATTAACTAATCTCAATGTTTGTTTGCAGTGTTGTTTATGATATAATATAAAGAACGAATAAGTGAAATGACAAGTAGATAATTGACAAGAATTCAGAAAGTTATGCTTAGGCAACACATATACACGGAACTAAATATTTCCATCATGTCTGAAATTGCTCCTGTGTTCTCATTTTATGTTCTACAACTCGGGAAGTTAAATGGCATTTCAAATCATGTTAACTACCTCTTGTAGCAGTATCCACTCATTCCTGTTGTTTTCCAAATCTGATGTTTTCATCTTTTCTAAATTTCACTGAACGGTGTCTTTTCTTTAAAAATAAAAGAAATTAACATACAAAAAAATAAAATTAGATATGACTTTGGAATGCTAACCATTGTTAAAACCAATGCAAATCTTATAAATCATAAATTTGTTCTTTCTACAGAATGGACATAAGTCATAAGGTAAAGCAAAGACAAGTTACCTTAATGTATAAACCATCTCTCTATGTTCTTATCACTACTACTCATAAGAAACCACAGTTTTGACCAGACGTTTCTGTTAGGAGAATAAAAGTTACTGAATAGTCTCAAAAAAAGAATAACCTTACTGTAAATCATGAATATTAATGAATATTCTAATTACATATAATCATGAAATTTTATAGTATAATAGTTGTGTGTATTGTATATTTATTATAAATGTATATTTCTGGTAAATACTCCTAATGCTGTTAAACTTAACATTTGATAAGGATGGCATATTAAATGTTTGTTGTGTGTATTGGTCCCAGTATATTATCTATTGAAAATTTTAGAGTGCACATAGTTAATTTGGACAATGATATAAATTTGCAGTTAAAGGAATTATTATAGATTATCCTAGTTAATAGAACGTAACTTTTCCTTAATAGAAGAAATTGAATTTTCAAAATACAGGCTATGTCTATTTTTAGCATCAGTAAATGCTTATCCAAATAAGTTCATGCCTATTTCAAACACATAGTGTATGATATTGCGAAGACTCAATAAGTTGTCATCTCCCAAGTTTACTTGAGTGTGCTTATACATTCAAATCTGGATTTTATACTTCTAAGCTATAATTTATCAATAAGCAGTGACTTGCATACATTTCTAACAAATTTATCATTTTACCAGAGTATATAAGTTGTAGTCATACCAAGAGCTCTCTGTCTTAATTGTATATCACAGTGAATTTTACATATTCCAGATAGAAATTATTTTTAAATATGTGTGTAAAAACTATCTTCCTAAAATGTGAGATAGAATTTATATGACTGTTTCTTGAAAACTCAATGTGATGTCTACTAAAATTTATCATTTTCTTTCCTTCTTTTTATTTTTATTATTTCATAGTCTACATGTTCTTCTATGATGGAATTATTCCTTTGCAAATAGTATACATGGTTATCAAATTTAATGATAATATTCAGAAAATATCAACTTTTCCATGCAGCACAGACTTGCCAGTTTTACATGAATCAAGTGTTGTATAGGTTTTGGTCTTTTATTTAAAAGCAGTTTGTCTTATTGTTTTATTTTTCCTTCATATTTATAATGGTCAAAATATATATTCATTTCCACATTGGCATCTTTGATGAGATTTCCTCTGCATCACCATTTTAATTCATGACAAAATTACTTCATTAGTAATAAACATCCCTTGTGGATAAAAATTTTTAGATTAAGCTTGATTCCTGAAATCCTTAATGAGAGCATTACTATTGGACTTGTCTTATTTGGTAGGTTAGCTTGTTAACTTTAGAAGTTTAAAGTTGCAATGTTATGATTGTCACATAGTCTACTGATTTTAATTTCTCCAAATACTACAGAAATATTCACTATGTAATGAAACATTTATTTTCCTAATAAAAGTATACTATAAGTTACAATTGTTTAGGCTAATATATTATTTTTGATGTCATATATAAAACAGGTTAATTTTACAGAATGATTAATTTAGAATATAAATTATATTTTTATACTAGCATCTTCTCTGTTGAATCTTCTGAATGTTTTATGTGTGTCATTTAATATAATGATAGGTTTATCTCTTTTAAAATTAAACCATATTTTCTTAACTTATTCCTTTATCTAAGTACTCCACTTCAATAATGAACACAGAGTAATATTCCTAGTTTCAGAACTAATTAAGAGACTTTTGAAGTTCTTAATATAAACTTGACTTAAGACTGTAGCTGGAAAATTTGTTTAACATTTAACATTACGATTTAGGCTCTTGTGAGAATTTTCAACATGGATTAAATTTACTCTATTTTTCTTGCTAAATAACCAATTACTGTAACACCTTTAGCCTTAAAGAGCAGTCCATCATTAACTCATAACTCTATTGAACAAACAGCTGTTATAGTTTACTTAGTTCAAGTAAGACACTATGATGCAAAAGGCAAGTTTTCACAGGGTGTGACAGCTCCATTGCCCTCAGTGTGTTGTTCTTTTTAACTTCCTCAGGCGTGGGGAAACTCATTGCATAGCTCTTCCTAGGATGGGCTGTATTTGCACTCTTCTTTGTAGTACATGTAATATATGTAATACACGTAATAAAAATCTGACATGGAGAATATAGGTTTTATTTGCACGGTATTATAAATCTGATTTTAAATGTTCATCTTTAGTGAGTTTTTGCCTTAAAACTCTAGGAAAAATTCACACTATTTCTTCTTGCGATTCATTGGCAATATTTGCCTGTTTTCAGATATGAATTCCGGTGTCCATTTTCCCTCCTGCCTCAGGTGTACGCCTCCAGTTACTCTGAAGTCCTAAAGACTTATCAAGCTTGTCTCTCCTATCCACATTAGAAATCTACTCCTTTTTGTTATTTCAACTACTGCTTTCATCTATCTTTGCATTCTGCAATGAAAGATTTTACATTACTTGTTAGTGCTGTACCTTACACCTCTCAAAACAAAGTTAGTTGCTTACATAGTTTACTTCTTTTATCACTCTCTGTATTATTATCTATTATAAAGTTTTGTTGGATACATATATCAGAGCCTGGGAAGCTTATGATCATATTACAAGTTTACCTACTTCGAAATATATATAATTAATTAATTCTTCCATATATTAGAATGATCACAAGATTTCTTCTTCCTCCAATGTTTAATAAATACAGACTGGTAGAAAGATTAAATTTTTGATTTTCATTTGTTAAAGTAATATTGAATAACAGAGTTATTCATATGCTATCTTTTGTTTCTGTTCATATCCTTTTAACAAAATATTGCATACAATTTTCCATCAAAGAAATTATGCTCTCTACTTTACACTTGATGTCAGCAAAAGGGCTGAGAATTAATGCTTTTCTTTTACATAAAAGATTTGTTTCTGCTTATAAAACAAAGGAGATGCTGAAAATAGATAATTACTCTATTTTAGATTGCTTATTCTTTCACTATATTTCCCAGGATAAGCTGAAGAAGAGGAGGATAAACTAGACATTGTTTCTCATTTGAAGTGTTGCCAGAGTTACCAGTGAAGCTATATGCATTTAAAAAGTCCTCTTGGACAGGTACCTTTTAAGAACTAAAATTGTTTCTAAAGTAGATTAAAACGTTCATATTTTTATCTTAATTTTAAATGTAATGTAAATGTAATTTTAGAAATGTCTTATGGAGGATAATACATTTATTTACATAAAAGTAGCTTCTAATATCTTTTGGCTTGTGTATTGCTTTGGGTTCATCTGCAAAATGAAATCAACAAGGTATCTAAGTCGAAATCTAGTATGGATTGGAAAGCAGCACTCAGCTGATTAAGCTTCCTCACTAGTGCAGACCAGATACAAACCAGGAGAAGAATTATAAGCAACCGGTCTGTGCTGAGAGGATAGCTACTAATCGAGAGAACTTCCCAATTTAGAGACTGCCTGTCCTTCCAGGGGTTAATACAGTCTATAACGTGACTGAAAGCAGGTCAGCTCAGCTGGTGGTGACTGTCTGTGGCATAGACTCGACTGAACTGGGCTTTTTATCACTTATTGCTCTGTACTAAAACTTGAGGTCATCAGTGGTGATTCCCCTAGAAGTTCTTTTACTGTTGAGAATAGTTTTCATTATCCTCGGTTTTTTGTTAATCCAAATGAATTTGCAAATTGCTCTTTCTATTTCAATGAAGAATTGAATTGGGATTTTGATGGGGATTGCACTGAATCTGGAGATTGCTTTTGGCAAAATGGACAATTTTACTATATTAATCCTGCCAATCCATGATTATGTGAGATCTTACCATCTTCTGAGATCTGAGATTTCTTTCTTCAGACACTTGAAGTTCTTGTCATACAGATCTTTCACTTGCTTCATTAGTCACACCAAGATATTTTATATTATTTGTGACTTTTGTGAAGGTGTAATGTCCCTAATTTCTTTCTCAGTCTGTTTATCCCTTGAGTAGAGGAAGGATACTGATATGTTTGAGTTAATTTTAAATCCAGTCACTTTGCTGAAGTTGTTTATCAGCTGTAGGAATTCTCTGGTGGAATTATTGGGGTCAAGAGCAAGTGGGGACAAGCCTTGAACACATGGGCACAGGGGAAAATCTCCTGAACAGAACACCAATGGCTTATACTCTAAGATCAACAATCTACAGATGAGACCTTGCAAAATTACAAAGCCTAAATAAGGCAAAGTACACTGTCAACAGGACAAAACTGCATCTAACAGATTGGGAAAAGATCTTTACCAATCCTATATCTGATAGAGTATTAATATTCAATAAATACAAAGGACTCAAAAAGTTAGAAAATGGGCTACAGAACTTAAGAAAGAATTCTGAACTGAGGATTATTGAATAGTTAAAAAACACTTAAAGGAACACCCATATAGAAGGGGAGGGTGTGGGGTTAGGAGGATGTTGGCCTGGAAACAGGGAAATGGAATAACAATTGAAATGTAAATAAGAAATGCCCAATTTAATAAAGATGGAGGGAAAAAAACACCTAAAGGTATGTTCAACATTGTAGTTCAACAGGGAAATGAAAATCAAAACAACCCTGGGATTCTATCTCACACTAGTTAGATTGGCTAAGATCAAAAATTCAGGCTGCCAGTAGATGTTGGCGAGAATGTGAAAAAATAGGGACACTCCTCCATTTTGGTGGGATTGCAAACTGGTACAATCACTTTAGAATCAATCTGGCAGTTCCTCAGTAAATTGGACATAGTACTACCAGAGGATCTGGCTATACTACTCCTGGGCAGGACACCCTCTCCACTATGTTCTTAACAGTCTTATTTATACTAGCCAGAAGCTAAAAAGAACACAGATAATGTTCAACAGAGGAATGGATAAAGAATATATTTATACAGTGGAGTACTACTCAACGATTAAAAACAATGACTTCATGAAAATCTTAGGCAAATGCATGGAACTACAAAAAAGCATCCTGAGTGAAGTAACAAGTCACAAAGGAACACACATGGTATTCACTCACTGATAAGTGGATATTAGCCCCAAAGCTCAGAATACCAAAATACAATTCACAGATCATATAGAGCTCTAGAAGAAGGATGACCAAAGTGCTGATGTTTCAGTCCTTCTTAGAAGGGGAAACAAAATACTCATGGGAGGTAGAGTGTGGGAAGGACTTGGGAGGAAGACAGGTAGTAGAGAGGGAAGATGGGGGTAGGCAGAAGCAGATATGGGAGGAGACAGGGATGATATACAGAGGATCAGGAATATGAACAGAGGTGTGTATCAATGGGGGATGAGGAACTGGGAGTAGTCACCAGCAAGAGGAAAATGTCAGGAAAGCAAGAGGCTCTGAGGACCCAACAGGGATGAGATTAACTGAAATGTTCAACAAAGGTGAGGGAGAATCTGTAGAGACCTTATTCAGAGGTTAGGCAAGCCGCTCCTTTGGGGAATATGACCACCAACTTATCTTGAAACTTTTAATCCAGAATTGCTTCTGTCTAAAGAAAATAAGGAGACATTCTGGAACAGAGACTGAAAGAAAGGTTATCTAGATACTGCCTCACCTCTGGATCCATTCCATATCCAGACACCAAACCCAGACACTATTGCTGATGCCAAGAAATGCTTGACAGGAGCCTGATATAGCTGTGTCCTGAGAGACTCTTTCAGAGCCTGACAAACGCAGACTGATGCTTGTAACCAACCATTGGACTGAGCACAGAAGCCACAATGGAGGAATTAGAGAAAGGACTGAAGGAGTTGAAGGGATTTGCAACCCCATGGGAAGAACAATAAGATCAACCAACCAGACCCCCAGAGCTCCCAGGGACTAAACCACCAACCAAAGAGTGCACATGGAAGGACCCATGGCTCTAGTTGAGTATTTAGCAGAATATGGCCTTGTCTGGCATCAATGGGAGGAGAGGCCCTTGGTCAAGTAAAGACTCCTTTACCCAGTGTAAAGGGTACCCACGTACCTCAAGAGAGGGTAAGTGGGAGGGAATGGGTGGGTGGGGGAGCACCCTCATAGAAATGGGGTGGGTGGATTACATAGGGGTTTTTAGGAGGGGAAACAGGGAAGTTGGATAACATTTGAAATGTAAATGAATAAAATAGCGAATAAAAAAGTATGTGTTAAATAAGTACAAAATGTGTGAGAATTGACGACCTGGATATCCAAGTGTGAGTTCACCCTGCAGTTTAGACCCTTTGACCACAAGTGGCAGATCCAGACAGTTTCTCTATTAGGCAGAACTGTTTTGCTTTTAGAAAACCGAAGTCTTTACCCTCAACCTTTCAACAAACTGGATGAAGCTCACCAACAGTATGAAGAGTAGTCCACTCACCCTTTCTAACCTTATGATAGGAAGAAGGCCTCAGTATGTTTTAAGCAAATTTAGTGTTTCATTTTCCTTCTCTCCCTCTCTTGTTTTTTTATTTTGTTTTCAAACAGTCATGAAGCCTAAGGTGACACCAAACTCACTGTGTATTTAAACATCTTGAATTCCAGATGCCCCATTTCATACATAAGCTTTAATTATGTGTGTGTGTCTGTGTGTGTTGTTTACTGTGTGCATTTGTGTAAATATGACCTTCCCTCTCTTCCTCTCTTTGCCATTCAACCCCTCCTTTTCCCCCCACCCCTCTCTCTTTCTCTCTCCCTTTCTGACTTTCAGAATTTGAATTCAAGTTCAAGTTGTTAGACTTGACAGAAAATGTCTTTATGTGTTGAGCCATAGCTTTAAATGCAAATTTGTTCACCACCTGCTTGCCTGTTGCCCCTGGAGACCAGAAGTGGGCGTGAGATACCGAGAGTCTAGAGTTATGAATTGTTCTGAGCCACCATGCTCGGCATCAAACTTTGGTCTTCTGGAAGAGCAAGAAGAGCTATTAACTGTGCAGCCATCTCACCAGCCACTTCATATAAGCTTTCCTACTTGGTATCTAGTGATATTTTGACTGACAGTAGAATTCAAATGATATTTATAATTATTTTTACTATTTTATTGGCCTCCTTGGCCCAGTTTCACAATTCAAAAACATTGTGAGTCACGGGATTTGTTCACTAAGCAGTTTTATCTACTTTGTAACCTATAATTCTTTGACATGGAAACAGTAAAACTTCTTTTCATTGGATTTACCAAATAAAAAGTTACTCATGTCACTATTTGTATTAGTGTGGAATTTAATCTTCAGTTACATATGCCAGGGTCTCTTCTGCCTCCTAGTATTTATTGGCAATTGGTCTAGAAGATCCTTTACTTACTGCATTTCTACTGCTCTCATTATTGCTATTGATAATTATTTCAATTTGAAATTTTTAATAGTGTTAAGTGTTCTATTTCTGTTTTATTTTGTGTTTAGTATTTGTATGTCTTGATGTCCACATTAATGTGAAGAAAACTACTTAATTTTATTGATATGTATATATCGATGTATATATATATATATGTATATATATACACATATATAATTCTAAAGCCTAATATTTTATATGTATTATAAAAGTAAAGGGGTTGGGGATTTAGCTCAATGGTAGAGCGCTTGCCTAGTAAGCGCAAGGCCCTGGGTTCAGTCCCCAGCTCCAAAAAAAAAAAGGAAAATAAATAAAAGTAAAAACATATTTTAATGTATTAATAATATAATTCATTTTTATGCATATTTCTCTAAATACTCCCTCCATTAATTAGTGCAGATTTCAGACCTCAACAGAGAAGTATCTTATGTAATGCAAAGTGGTTAAAAAGAGAAACTCAGCTAGTTTAAGTTCAAAGACAAGAGACAGTGGAATTCTCACTTATCATTAAGGAATATATATGTATCATACTCTCTACCCAAAACTGAGGGACCACATTAGAGGAAGGAATAAAAAGATTGTTAAGAGGCAAATGTCAGGCCAGAGTACCGGACCAGCGGAGCATCCCCGCCTTCAGCAGCTCTCTGCTCCCAGGCCCCCTGGAGGGGAGTTCTCGCCGCCTGGTCGGGCGGGCACTCCTGAGGCAGCAGAGCGGAGGAGACCACCAACGCCGCCCACCCCTGCCCACATCCCTGGCCCAGGAGGAAACTGCACAGCCTCTGGGTACCCCAGAGAGGAGGGCCCAGGAGCAGCAGATCCACTGCGTCTGAGACACACCTGCACCTGAAGGGACCGACCAGATAAACAGTTCTCTGCACCCAAATCCCGTGGGAGGGAGAGCTAAACCTTCAGAGAGGCGGACACGCCTGGGGAAACCAGAAGAGACTGCATGCTGCACACACAGTACTGACCCCAGAGGAAAACAAAGCTATCTGGAACCCTGGTGCATAACCTCCCGGAAGAAACGGGCGCGAATCTTCCTGGCTGCTGAGCCAGCGGAGAGCTCATAGGCAACACTTACAGAGCAAACTTGAGCCTAGGGGACCACAGGTAGACAAGCTTTTCTGCTACAAACGACTTGCCTGGTGAACTCAAGACACAGGCTCACAGGAACAGCTGAAGACCTGTAGAGAAGAAAAACTAC